>NC_056737.1:1187668739-1187723317 GCF_019279795.1 Protopterus annectens
CTTCATGCTAGCCTGTACTTCAGAGAAGTAGATACCAAACAGGAGAGGACCCAGGACTAAACCCTGTGGTACTCCATTTGTCAGTGGTCTGAAGTTGGATTTGGAGTCTGTTACTTTCACAGTATGGGTTCTGTCAGTGAGCCAGTTGGCAACTCATCTTGTGACATTAGGGATTTATACCTAGTTTAGTGAGTTTATCTATAATTCCAGAGTGGGGATGGCATTGAAAGCCTTGGAAAGATCTAGATAGGCTGTATGAACCACCTTACCCTCATCTGCGGCTTTGGTGACTGCTTCAAAGAAGTCTGTCAGGTTTAGGAAACATGATCTGCCTTTTACAAACCCAAACTGGGTGGGGTCCAGAGTTTGGAGATTACCAATGTCTTTGTTTATAAGTTCCATGATGATACGTTCCATGGCCTTGCAGACCAGGCTCGTCAGGCTAATGGGGTGGTAGTTCCCAGGGTCCATGGTGGCTCCTCCTTGTGGAGTGGGATAACCATCGCTGTGCGCCATTCAGTGGGCACAAAGCCTGAAGTGAGGCTATGATTGAACATGATACTTAGGAGGGGTGCCAGTTCATTCTGTAGTTCATGTAGAACGCAGCCTGGGATGTTGTCTGGTCCCATGGATGCTGTGTTCTTGGCTTTGGAGAGTGTGGTTTTTACCTGTGCAGCCATGATTACTGGAACTTTGTATTCTTTCAGTATAGAGATGGTCCCTTTAGAGGGTGAGAGGGGGATAAAGTTAGCACCCTTTAGAGAGTGAGAGGGGGCTAAAGTTAGCACTGAACCTATCTGCCAGGATGTTGGCAGTATCAATTGAGTCTGTATATTTAGTGCCATTGTGCTGTAACTCAGAGCAGATCGGAGTATTGCCATTGAGATTCTTGACATAGCTATAGAATGCTTTGTGGTTGTCTTTAGAATCAGTGGAAATTTTGTTTTCGTAACTAGCTTTGGAGGATTTTATGATAGATCACAGCTTCTTACTGAGGCTGACCAGGGTGCTCCTCCACTCATAGGATTTTACTCTCTTTTGCAACAGTTTCTTCCTTCTGTTGTACAGTTTGTTTTTGGCAGGCGACCACCAGATTGGCTTCCTTTTTTGGAGGATAGCATCTTGGTTCTGGTTGGGATAGCGTGATCCATGCACTCATGTAAGTGCTTATAAAGTGCAATTGTGTAGGATTCAGTAGTCGTAACTGTATTGTCCATCTGTATGGGTGTCATGAAGTTAATCACTTCTGTCTTAAGAAGTATGAAGTTGGCTTTGGAGAAACATTTTACCGTGATTTCCTTAATGGGGAGTGGGGGTAGGATGTGGATATATAGAGTGATTATCTTATGGTCTGATCGGACCACTGAGGCGTTGACTTCAGGTGTGGAATACAGGTCACTTATGTTGGTAATGACTAGATCTAGGATGTTGTTGCCCCTGGTGGGGGTGTGGATAAGTTGATCCAGGGCATTGGCGTTTATGAATTCCATAAAGCGTTGAGCGAAGGAGTTGGTACATGAGTAGTTTTCCCAGTTAATGGTGGGGTAGTTGAAATCACCCATTATTAGGGTGTTTGGTTGAACCCTAATATTTTCCAGTACATCAGGAAAAGAGGAGTGGGAATCCTGGGGCATGGTGGGGGATCTGTAGCAAGCTACAATTTGGATTGCAGTTTTGCCCAGAGTTAGTTGCACTTGGATAATGTCGGATGCATTATGCTGAGCAACTAGCCTGGAGGTGTGGATATCCTTAATGAATATGGACACACCTCTGCCTATAGTGTTCTGGTCCAGGTTACATGGCCGAAAAGTGTGGTATGAGTTATAGCCTGTTAGTGCAGGGGTGCTCTCTGGAGCCTTGAACCAGGTCTCAGTCACTGCAAAGATGTCGATTTTCTCCATTTTAAGGAGTGGCTCGAGTGAGCGCATTTTGAGATTTAGTCTTCTAGCATTGAGTAGCATCACCCTCAGTTTTTGCTTGCCTGTTCATGATGTTCTTCATCTCACATTGCTGCAGTCCTAACACTTGGGTAGTCCGCTGTCCCTCGGTCGGCCCGAATATCAGAGTATAAGGCTGACGTCGGTCAAGGCGCATTTGACTGACATCAGAACGTCAGGGTACAAATGCGCATGACCGACGTCATATCCTCAGTCTTTTTTGCCGCATGGTCCGATGCAGAAGCAGTGTTGCAAGTGCCGTTCGGCGTTCTGAAATTTTTCGAATTCGGAGTTTCAGACCGAAGTCAGAGTTGGTTAAGTACCCGTTAGAATATTTTGGTTTTTCTTGCCTCAGTGGTTTACCGGATGTCAGAAAAAGTGAATAACTGTATTTCTTGTGGGAAACAGATACCGCATAGGGATTACCATAATTTGTGTATACCTTGTTTGGGACCTGAGCACGACGTTGTTGGGTGCCGCTTTTGTGCTAGGTTTAATAAATGCACTATAAAGCGGAGGTTGGATTGTGCCAGGTTGGTCTTTGGGAAGCGGTGCAATTACAAAATGCCGTCGGATGCTCCGACGCCGGCTTCCTCAAAGAAGCGCAAGGACAAGGCAGTTAAACCTAGGTTAGAGGAGTCCGAACCGGACGCCGGTTCTTTAGAGGCGTCAGTGGAACCGGTGGTTCCGACTGAGGCCTCTCTGGAGTCCCAGGGAGAAACTTTGATTTTACAGGATGTGGCCTCCCAGGAGGCAGGTCAGGCTGTAGGGGCTTCTCAGATAACTGCACTCCCCTCCCTTCCTAAGGGGTCTAGGCCCTCTCTTTCTGCTTCCAAGGCTTCTCCTAGAGGCAGGTCTAATTTAGCTTCTGTGGGTGTCACTCCTAGTTCTTCAGGTGCTGTGCCCAAGAAGCACATACTTAAAATGGCAGAAGATTTAATTACTTTAATTAGAGGCTCTATGCCCCCTCCTGATAAGAGGCCTAGGATTGAACCAGTGTTGGGGGATTGGGAGCAGGCTTCGGATGTGTCTGAGTCTTCGGCTGAAGACTTGCAGGAGTATGCTCATTATTCTGATTCTGATGTGGATGACTCTACTCCTTCTGCTTCTCCTCCTGAGGATTTTTCTTTTTCAGAGACCCTTCACTCCATGAGAGAGCATTTTAAATGGGAAGGTCAGGACTTCTCTGATTCCAGGAAAAGGCTTAGGGAATTTTGTTTTTACCCCAGCATAGGCCTTTGGCTATACCTCCTGTTCTGAATGTGGTGGAAGATGTGTTTACAGAGGCTTCTCTTAATCCTGATTCTTTGCCTCCTGCTCCTGTTAAACCTGATAGGTATTACAGGGTGCCTGAAGCTCATAAGTATCTTAGTCCTAGGGCAGACCCAGAAACTGTTAGCCAGGGGCCTAAGGGTGTTAAGGCTTCTGTTGTCAAGAATCCGGTTCCTGCAGATAAAGAGGCCAGGGCCTTGGATAGATGGGGAAAGAAAGTTTATACTTCTTCCACTCTAGCCATGAGAGCTTTGAATTGCCAGTTTCACATGTTGAAATATCAAAATTATCTCCTTTCACAGTTGAAATCTAAGGTTGATGCTCTGGCGGAAGGTATTGATTGTAAAGAGTTACAAGATTTAGTGCATGTTTCTGAACAGGTGGGTAAGCACTCTTTGCAATGTGGTTTTGATGCTGTACAGGCCTCTTCTAGGGTGGCTGCCACTGGGTCAGTTCTTCGCAGGCATGCCTGGCTCCGGGATCAAAATTTATCTGACCATGTTAAAACTAGGATTTTGGATGCCCCTTTGCAATCTGATGTCTTGTTTGGTTCCCCTGTTGAGGCAGTTTTAAAGAAAATGGAAGACAAGGCTAAGTCTATGCAGACTGTTAAAGATTTTTTGCAGGTTCAGCCTCCAAAGTTTAGTAGAAATTGGCCTACTAAGGGGTGGACGTATCCTTCTTATGATTCCCAGTCTAGGGGTAGATCTAGACGTGGCAGGGGCAGAGGTCAGGGCTCTTTCAGGCCTAGAACAGGGAGTTCTCCTGCACAGTCTTCAGGTGAGGGCAGGGGTCAGTCCTTTCGTAAACAAACCCAATGACCTACCTTTTCAGCTGCCAGAACCTTCTCGCCTGGCAGCACCTTTGGGAGGAAGGTTGGCACTTTTCAAAGAAAATTGGAGTTTGATTACCCAAGACAGATGGGTATTGGATATCATACATCACGGTTACAGGCCTTATTTCCATACCTTGCCTCCTTTCAAAGGCATGCCAGACATTCCTCCTCAACAAAGAATAGAGGCTCACAAGCAAATTTCTCTGTTACTTCAAATAGGGGCCATACAGCCGGTTCCTATGCCAGAAAGGGGCCTAGGATTTTATTCTCGCCTGTTCCTTGTACCAAAAAAGGGGAACACGTGGAGACCAATTTTGGATTTATCTATCCTCAACACTTATCTGGACATTCCCAAGTTCAAAATGTTGACGTTACAACAGCTTTTACCTCTGCTGGGCAAGGATCACTGGATGGTAACTTTGGATCTCAAGGAGGCTTACCTTCATGTTCCTATCAGGCTAAGTTGCAGGAAGTATCTGCTGGACTGGGACTTCTCACTATCAGTTCTCTGCATTGCCCTTTGGCTTATCTACTGCCCAGAGTATTCGAAAGTTCTGGCTCCAGTGATAGCTTTCTTCAGGCTGAAAGGAATACAAATCTATCCTTATTTGGACGATTGCCTGATTCTGGCTCAAGAAAGGGACGAGCTTCTTCGTCATTTGGAATATGTGATAGCAGTGCTAAGATGCCTGGGGTATTCTGTGAACGAAATAAAGTCCAGTCTAGTACCCTCTCAAGACATGTGCTTTCTGGGTGTGAGACTGAATACAGCATCCCAGATGGCCTTTCTAACCCCGGACAAACAAAAGAATCTTTCCAGTTACTTCCATCATCTATCTCTTCAGTCCAGGCTGACTGCAAGGACAGTCCTTCAAGCCTTAGGGTTCATGGCATCTTGTATTCTGGTGCTTCCCAATGCCAAACTGCATATGAGGAAGTTGCAATGGTATCTCAAAAATGTATAGACACAGCACTGCCAGGATCTGGACACTGTCATTCCAATAATACCTTGCATTCAAAAGGAATTTTTGTGGTGGGCTCAGGAATGTCACCTAAACAAGGGACTCTCTGTGACCCGGCCAGAGGCGAGTCAAATTTTAACGACGGATGCCTCGGACAAAGCTTGGGGAGCTCATCTAAACGGAAAGTGGATACAAGACAAGTGGCCTGTCAGACTACAGCATCTACATATCAACTTGAAGGAGATGTTAGCAGTCCAGTTTGCATTAATAGCTTTCAAGGATTTACTTCTTCCAGGGCAGGTGTTGATTCTAACAGACAACACAACTGTCATGTGGTACATCAACAAGCAAGGGGGAACACATTCTTATCCTCTATGCAGGCAAGCAATGATTTTGTGGGAGACTGCTCTCAGTTTACAACCAAGTCTTCAGGCAAGGTTTCTGCCAGGAGCACAGAACTCCTTAGCAGATATGTTAAGCAGACAAATCATGGATCCCCACGAGTGGAAACTGGATCTTCATGTATTTCAGAAATTGACAGTGTCCTGGGGAACTCCAGACATAGATCTGTTCGCTTCTCCACTAAACCACCAGCTGCCAAAGTTTTGCACAAAGAGGTTTCATCCCACAGCTTGGAAAGTGGATGCTCTTTCTTTCAGTTGGAAAAATCTTCATGTGTATGCCTTTCCACCTCTGCCTCTCCTCCCAAAGGTACTTCTGAAGGTCAGACAGGACAAGCCAAGGATGATTTTGATAGCTCCAGATTGGCCTCGACAGCACTGGTACCCATTACTGAGAAGTCTGGTACGGAAGCCTCCATGGCCTTTGCCTTTGATTCCACATCTGTTGTCCCAGGAGGACAGTCATTTGCTCAATGTCAAACTTCTTTCTCTTCACCTAACAGCCTGGCATATTCTGTTTTAAACCATAGAGGGTCTCAACTTCCACAACAAGTTTTGAATGTGATTTTGGAAGCTAGAAGGCCTAGTACAAGGAAAGTGTACGCAGATAAATGGAAGAGATTTTTGTTTTGGAGTGCAGCTAAGGATTTGGATGTTACTGAGCCTGATTTAAGTGTGGCTCTTCAATATCTTACTGAGTTATTAGACAAAGGTTTGTCTTTCTCTTCTATTAAGATTCATGCTGCAGCAATTTCAGCTCACTACGACTGTGACCCACCATTGTTTTCTCATCCTTTGTTCAAGCAATTTCTTAGAGGGGAAAGAATATAAGACCCCCAAGGGCTCCTACTCCTGCTTGGGATCTCAATTTTGTGTTGGAGAAACTCACTCTACAACCTTTTGAGCCTGCAGCTACTGCTGAGTTGAAATATTTGTCATGGAAGACTGCTTTTTGTTGGCCATTACCTCTGCAAGAAGGGTTTCTGAATTGCAGGCCCTTATGGCAGTTGAGCCTTTCTTAATTTTCCATAAGGATAGGGTATCTTTACGTACTAATCCTTCCTTTATGCCTAAAGTGGTTTCTAGTGTGGCTTTAAACCAAACTATTCATTTGCCTACTTTTTATGCAAATCCCCAAAATAAAGGGAAAAGATTTTGCACACTTTAGATGTACACAGGCAGTTGCGATATTATTTGGACAGAACTAAAGGGTTCAGACAATCTCAGCAATTATTAGTTTCTTTTGCTTTGTGCTCTCAGGGCAAGCCCGTGTCAAAACAAACTATTTCTAAGTGGATTGGATTTTGCATTGCTTTCTGTTATTCCCATCATGGCAAAGAGATTCCAGCTGGGATTAGGCCTCATTCCACTAGGGCTACTGCCACTTCAACAGCTTTTTGGAGGGGGGGTGGCAACTAAGGATATTTTGGAGGCAGCCACTTGGAGTTCAGTGCATACCTTCTCTAGGCATTACCACCTTCCATTATACTCTAAATCTAGGGCTGGTTTTGCCACTGCTGTGTTGCAGGGCATTTTGGCAGCTCCTGCTTCATTATAGTTTAGCCATCCTCCCTTACCTCTGCTTTGGGATTCTACCCAAGTGTTAGGACTGCAGCAATGTGAGATGAAGAACATAGTACAGTTTTGTACCTACCATAAATGTAGATGTTCGAAGATCCACATTGCTGCAGTCCAATTACCTCCCTCCTTCCCTCTGTAGTTTGAGGTGGTTGTGTGGGTTGGGTTATCCATCTGAGGTATATTGTGTATATTGTATATATTGTATATATTTTTGGTGTTAGGCTGGTTGGTTGTTTAGCTGTTGTCTATGGGTTTTGACCTTTCTTTTTAGGGTCTTCTGACATCTGGGGCAAGAAAAGACTGAGGATATGACGTCGGTCATGCGCATTTGTACCCTGACGTTCTGATGTCAGTCAAATGCGCCTTGACCGACGTCAGCCTTATACTCTGATATTTGGGCCGACCGAGGGACAGCGGACTACCCAAGTGTTAGGACTGCAGCAATGTGGATCTTCGAACATCTACATTTATGGTAGGTACAAAACTGTACTTTACGGTGGTTCATAGGTAGGTACTAGGCTATCTGCCCGAAGGCATTTATAAGCCTAGCGAGAGTGGTTTGGCTTTCGCCACCCCATTGATTAATTAACTGAGCCTCTGTCAAGCAGAGCCAATGAAGTGATCCCAGGGTTGTATTTTCTCCATCCACTCGTCAAGGCTTCTCTTGAAAAGTGTTGGTGAGGGGCTCTGCCTAATGTAGTTGGGAATTTTGTTCTAAAGCATGGGGAGTCTCTGTGACAGGAATCTATCCCTCCAGCATGTTCTTTTTATTGTTGTAGCGAGGTTTAGCTCACTAGAGCGTGTGGCTCGCAGTGACTTGGATTTCTTTAGGTGGAGCATGTCCATCAATTCTGAGTTGGACATAGCTTTGTAAGTCGGGCAGAGATCACCTCTGAGTAAGCGATATGTCACTGAGTACAGCCGGAGTTTTTTCAGTCTGGCTGCATAGGGCATATGTTTGGGGCCAGTAATCCTCTTGGTGAGGTGCTTTTGTGGTCTTTCCAGCTGATGGAAGTGTCTTGTGAGGTACATCCCAAATGGGGCATTGTACTCTTTGATGGGTTTGATGAGTGACAAGTAGAGGGGCACTACAACCTCTTTATTTCTAGATGCAAACCCCTTAGTAATTTAGATGTGCCACATAGAAGAATTTCTTAACTACTTTGGTAATATCATTGTCAAAGGAGAGATTACTATCTACCTGGGTCCCCAGATCTCTTATTACCTCTTCTATATTAAGGGGGCGGCCGCCTATTTGGTAATTCGTGGGTGTTTTGTTTTTCCCAAACAGGATGACTATGCATTTTTTGGCATTTAGCTTGAGGCCATGACTTTGACACCAGGTGTCTGTCACAGTAAGGCCTTTTTGAAGGATGTCCGTGTCAGCCAGAGAGTCAACTATGGCTCCCAGTTTGCAGTCATCGGTGAACTTGGTTAGCCATAGTCCTCTTGTTTGCCTGTACTTCTGAGAAATATATGACGAACAGTAGGGGTCCCAGAACCGAGCCTTGCGGGACACCACTTGTGACTGGTTTAGAGTCGGACCTGGAGCCCACTATTCTTACCGTATGAGTTCTGTCTGTAAGCCAGTTGGCAACCCATCTTGTGACGTAGGGGTTTATGTTCAGGCTGGAGTTTTTCTATAATACCCGAGTGAGGAATGGTGTTGAACGCCTTGGCGAGATCAAGGTAGGCTGTGTGAACCACCTTTCCCTCATCTATGGCCTTGGTGACTGTCTCGAAGAAGTCAACCTGGTTTAGTAGGCATGATCTGCCCTTAACAAAGCCGAACTCTGTCAGGTCAAGTGTTTGGAGGTTCCCAATGTCTTTGTTAATGAGTTCCATGATGATGTGATTCATAGCCTTGCAAGGCTAGTCAGGCTTATGGGGCAATAGTTACCAGGGTCAGTTGTGGCCCCTCCTTTGTAGAGCGGAATAATGGAGAGGCTGAGGTTGAACAGTGTGTTTAGGTGGGGGGTTAGTTTGTTCTGTAGTTCGTTCAAGATGCAGCCTGGGACACCATCTGGCCCCATTGATCCTGTGTTTTTGGCTTTTGAAAGGGCTATTTCACCTGTGCTTCTGTGATTTCTGGGATTCTACACTTTTCCGGTATTGTTGTGGGCCCTTTTGAAGGTGAGAGGGAGGTGAAGTTTGCACTGAATCTATCTGCCAGGATGTTGGCAATATCAGTAGGTTCAGTATATTTTGTGCTATTTTGCACTAGCTCAGAGCATATCTGCGAGTTGCCACTTAAATTCTTGACATAGCTAAAGAAGGCTTTGTGGTTATCTTTCAAATCCTTTGCTATTTTTTCTTTCTAAGTTAGCCTTGGATGATTTTATGAGGGACCTCAGTTTCTTACTAATACTGATCAGGGATGTCTTTCCTTCTTGGGATTTGCTTTTTTTCTGAACTAGTTTCTTCCTTTTGTTGTATAACCTGTTTATGGCAGGGGTCCACCAGACTGGTTTCCTTCTCTTAGGGGAGTGAGTCTTGGTTTTGCTAGGGATGGCATGATCCATGCATCCTTGTAGGTGCTCAGAGTGCAATTGTAAAGGATTCTGCATCTTGGGCAGTGTTCTCCTTTAGCGTGGGGGCTGTGAAACTTGCCATCTCTGCCTTAAGTAAGGTGAAGTTTGGTTTTAGAAAAGTTTTTCACTGTGGTTTCCTTGGTTGGGGGTAGTGGTGGGGTGTGGGCATCCTGGGTGATTAGTTTATGGTCTGATCTAACCGGGTTGACCTCTGGTATGGAACACCTGTCGCCCATGTTGGTGATGACCAGGTCCAATATGTTGTGGCCTCTGGTAGGAGAGTTTACTAGCTGATCCAGGGCATTTGAGTTGATAAATTCCGAAGTGTTGAGCCTGGGAGTTTGTACTCTAGTAGTTTTCCCAGTTAATGATAGGGTAATTGAAATCGCCCAATATCAGGGTATTCGGTAGGACCTTCATGTTTTCCAGTGTCTCCAAAAAGGCAGAGTGGTGGTCCTGGGTCATGGAGGTTGATCTGTAGCAGGCCACAATTTGCATTGCAGATTTGCCCAATGTTAGCTGCACATAGATGATCTCAGAGGTATCATGCTGGGCCACTAACCTGGAGGTGTGGGTATCCTTGATGAATATGGATACACCCCCTCCTTTTGTGTTTCGGTCTGTGTTCTGTGGCCGTAATGTGCGCTATGAGTTATAGCGCAGTAGTGCTAGTGTGCTCTCTGGAGCCTTGAACCAGGTTTCAGTTACTGCACAGATGTCTACATCCTCCATACTTGAGTGCTTCGACCGCATGCATTTTGAGATTTAAACTCCTGGCGTTGAGTAGCATAACCCTCATTTTTTTACTTGTGCTGTTTACGGAGGTGGGTTTGAATTTTGAGCCTTGCCTAAAAAAGGCACTATGGAGGCAGCAAGAGCCTTGGCCAGTATTTGAAAGCCAAGGGGTGACAGGTGCAAGCCGTCTCTTGTGAAGCAGTGCTGCTTGTCGAGCATGTCATCCCAGGCTGACAGACACTGGATCCCCTTTGAATGACACCAGAAGCTTAGCCAATTGTTGAAATTGATCATTTTTTCATTATACTGAGGTATCATTCTTGGTGAGGGCAAGATGCTTGTCAGGGTCATACCCGCCTGGGCTACATGATCAGAGCGCTCTTTCATGTCTCTTTTCTTGTAGTCCAGGGAGGTACGTCTCTGGTCATTCACACCAACATGAACAACGACAGAGTCATATTTGTACTTGTTCTGGAGTGACCTGAGTGCTTGTGTTATGTGGTGGATTCTGGCTCCCGACAGGCAGCAAATAGTAACCTTCTCCTTGTCCAGCCTAGTGAGTGGGGTGTCTGACTATTGAGTCACCTATTACTAGTGTTTTAGGTATGTTATTTCGCCTTAAGGGCTGTGATTGTGCAGCACATTGATTTTGTGTTATGTGCTGTCTGGTTTGTGACGGGAGGTGCAGGTTTTGTGGGTGTCTGCTTTGGAGCTCTCTGCTTTTACAGGTTTTTATTTAGAGCCTCTGAATATGATTTTGTGTATTTGTATAATTTTTGCCAGTGCTGGTTTAGTAGGTCTATGTGAGGCTGGAGGTGTGGTGCAAGTGTCAACCCTGGTGAATTTGTCATTTGAACCTTGCCTAAAAAAGGCACTATAGGGGCGGCAAGAACCTTAGCCGGTATCCAGAATCCCAGGGGTGACAGGTGCAGGCCATCTCTGGCAAAGCATTGTGGTCTGTCTACCATGTCATCCAAGGCAAACAGATACTGGATCCCTTTAGAATGACACCAGAAGCTTAGCCAATTGTTGAAGTTGATCATTTTGTCCTTGTACTGCGGTATCATTCTGGGTGATGGCAGAATGTTACTCAGGGCTAGGGTCATATCTGCCTGGGCTACAAGATCGGAGAGCTCTTCCATGTCTCTTCATGTAGTCCAGGGAGGTACATCTCAGGTCATTCACACCAACATGGACAATGACAGTCATATTTGTACTTGTTGTGGAGTGACCTGAGTGTGTGAGTTATGTGGTGGTCCCTGGCACCCGACAGGCAGCAGTAATCTTCTCCTTGTTTAGTCTGATGAGTGGGACATCAGTGTGCCTGACTATAGAGTCACCTATGACTAGTGTGTTGGGTACGTTGTTTTGCCTTATTAGCTGTGGTTGAGTGGCACACTGAGTCTGCAGGCTATGTGTCATTTGGGTTGTGTTGGGGGGTGGAGGTTGCTTGCGTTTCTGCTTTGGAGGTTTCTGTTGCTTGAGCAGATTATTATTGAGAGCCTCCACGAATGTTTTTATGTTTCTGTGTGTGGATTTTGGTGGTGTAGATTTAGTGAGACTATGTGATGAGTGTGGTGCAAGTGTTTACCTTCTCCTCTTGACTGTCAAGTTCAGTCTTGGTTGGAGAGAGCTTTACCTGCAGTTTAGCTAGATAAGTGCATCTTTCACAGGTTCTAGTGTTGGGTGGTAGGAGGAGAGGGTTGTCTGTGTACATGAGGCAATTTGTATGATTTATAGCACAGCTCTATTTGCATCACCTCCTTCAGAAAGGGCATTGTGTGGTCTTTCACACTAGAAAAATTTACTAATTGGTAGTAGTCACTGGCAATTGGCAATGCTCTATAACTTGTTATGAATTAGACAGAAAAAGAATCCAGTTATGGATGCATTGATTGACCCACAGGGGAGACGTCAAACACTGTACTTGAGTTGTAGGGTCCTTCTACCTAGGCTGAACTAAGTCTACTAATGTTTCTGGGACTTTGAACCACCCATGGTTCTGGCCAAGGCAGCTTTCCTGGGACCTTCTCATCTGTATTATCAAAATATAGAAGTGAGCATTTGGACTCCTTTTTTTTTTTTTTTTTTCTCTCCTCATCTCTGCCGTCTTATCAGCTGTATCATTCACAACGGGACAGTTGTGCTGCATCCTGATTAGAATATGTGCTGCTCATCATCCTTGTTACACTGTACTACCCTGTGTATTCATTCACCCTCTCCATAAGTTTCGTGCAATGTGACAGGATTCTGATGGCTCTGTAGGGATCACAGTGGTGGATATCCCATTTCTTCTTGAAAACTGGCACAAGTATGGTGATCCTGCAGTCACCTGGGATATGCTGTTCTCTCCACTCTGTTACAAGTAGCTTCTGGAGCCAGTTCTCTCATATCTCAGCAAGCATGTTTATCATATCCACTATGACATTTACTGAGCCTGTAGCTGTACATGACTTGAATTTCCTTAGTGAAAGTTTTACATCTTACAGGGTGGTATCCTGTTCTTCTCGTGTTTTATCCTGTTTCTGGGGCAGTGTAGCATCTTTGGTCATTATCGTGATTGGTAAGCTGCTTTTAAGTACTTCCTCCATCTTCCATTGATGTACTGCGGACAGGAGAGCATGTTGTTGCTGGCATCCCTCATGAAGTGCGTCTGTCAGTCCTCTTTGTCTGGAAGTAATGGCCTTGCAATCTGATGTTTCTTTGTGGCACCTGCCAAGTCTGTTTGCATTTGCATGTCTAGTGCCTCCAATGCCCCTACCAAGTCTGTTTGCATTTGCATGTCTAGTACCTCCAATGCCCCTGCCAAGTCTGTTTGCATGTCTAGTGCCTCCAATGCCCTGTTCTGTTCTAATGCCTCCAATGCCCTGTTCTGTTCTAATGCCTCCAATGCCCTGTTCTATTCTAATGCAACTCCTTTCTTACCTTCACTGTTAGTCCATCTCTATTCCTTCCTACCCTGGGTGGTCATTCCAATCTCCCACTTTTGTCTGGACTCCGCATTTCTTTTGCGTAGATCCTGTCCTGCTGCATTACTCCACATGCTTTCCTTTATTACTTTATGGAAATACATGGCCAGGCCACAATTCATTTCTGTAGTCCTCACACATGCAGTTTTAAGGTTCTGCCAATGTTCTTCATTCCACATTGCTGCAGTCCTAACTATTGGGTAGTCCGCTGTCCAGTCGGCCCGAATACCAAAGTATATGGCTGACGTCGGTCAGGGCGCATTAGACTGACGTCAGTACGTCAGGGTACTAATGCGCATGACCGACGTCATATCCTCAGTCTTTTTTGCCGCATGGTCCGATGCAGAAGCAATTTTGCGAGTGCAGGTTGGCGTTCTGAAAGTTTCTGAAGCCAGAGTTTCAGACCGAATCAAAGTTGGCTAAGTACCCCGTTGGGGAATATTTTGGTTTTTTCTTGCCTCAGTATTTAACCGGATGTCAGAAAAAGTGAATAACTGTATTTCTTGTGGGAAACAGATACCTCATAGGGATTACCATACTTTGTGTATACCTTGTTTAGGGCCTGAGCACGGCGTCGTTGGATGCCGCTCTTGTGCTAGATTTAACAAACGCACTATTAAGAGAAGGTTAGACTGTGCCAGGTTAGTGTTTGGGAAGCGTTGTAATTATAAAATGCCGTCGGATGCTCCGGCCGCTTCGCTAAAAAGCGCAAGGACAAAACAGCAAAGCCTAGAGTGGAGGAACCGACAGTCCCAGGCGTCGGTTCTTTAGAGGCTCAGTGGAGCCGGAGGTTTTGCCAGGTGTTTCTTTGGAGTCTCAGGGAGAGACTTTACTGTTACAGGATGTATCCTCTCAGGAAGTAGGCCAGGCTGAGGGGGCTTCTCAGGTGGCTGTTCTTCCCTCTCTTCCTAAGGTGGTCAGAGCCTCCCCTTCTGTTTCCAAGGCTTCTTTGAGAGGCAGGCCGAGTTTTGCTTCAGTGGGGGTTTCTCCTAGTACTTCAGGGTCTTTGCCTAAGAAACATATGCTTAAAATGGCAGAGGATTTGTTTACTATGATAAGAGGTTCTATGCCCCCTCCTGATAAGAGGCCTAGGGTGGAATCTGAGTTTGAGAGTTTTGAGCAATGCTCGGAGGCTTCTGAGTCTTCGGCTGAAGACTTGCAGGAGTACCCTCCTTATTCTGATTCTGATGTGGATGATTCTACTCCTTCAGCTTCCCTCCTGAGGATTTTTCATTTTCAGAGACTCTGCATTCCATGAGGGAGCATTTTAAATGGGAAGGTCAAGATTTCTCTGATTCCAGGAAAAGGCTTAGGGAATTCTTGTCTTTACCCCAGCACAGGCCTTTAGCTATACCTCCTGTTTTGAATGTGGTGGAAGATGTTTTTGCAGAGGCTTCCCTGAATCCGGATTCTTTGCCTCCTGCCCCAGTTAAACCGGATAGGTATTATAGGGTGCCTGGCGCTCATAAGTATCTTTTTAAGAGTCCTAGGGCAGACCCGGAAACTGTCTCTCAGGGGCCTAAAGGTGTGAAGGCCTCAGTTGTTAAAAATCCTGTCCCTCCTGATAAAGAGGCAAGGGCTTTGGATAGATGGGGAAAGAAAGTGTATACTTCTTCCACTTTAGCCATGAGGGCGTTGAATTGTCAGTTTCACATGTTAAAATATCAGAATTTTCTTCTTTCACAGTTGAAATCTAAGGTGGATGCTCTGGCGGAAGGTATTGAGTGTAAAGAGTTGCAGGATTTAGTTCATGTGTCTGAGCAAGTGGGTAAACATTCCCTGCAATGTGGTTTTGATGCTGTGCAAGCCTCCTCCAGGGTGGCTGCCACTGGTTCTGTTCTTCGTAGGCACGCCTGGTTGAGAGATCAGAACTTAGCTGAGCATGTTAAGACAAGGATTTTGGATGCTCCTTTACAGTCTGATGTGTTGTTTGGTTCGCCTGTGGAAGCAGTTTTAAAGAAGATGGAGGACAAGGCTAAGTCTATGCAAACTGTTAAGGATTTTTTGCAGGTGCAGCCTCCGAAGTTTAGTAGAAATTGGCCTGCTAAGGGATGGACTTATCCTGCTTATGATTCCCAGTCTAGGGGTAGGTCTAGACGTGGTAGGGGCAGAGCTCAAGGTGCTTTTAGGCCTAGGACAGGAGTTCACCTGCTCAGACTTCTGGTGAGGGCAGGGGTCAGTCCTTTCGTAAGCAGACCCAATGACCTGCCTTTTCAGCTGCCAGTGCCTTCTCGCCTGGCGGCACCTCTAGGAGGAAGACTGTCTCTTTTCAAAGAAAATTGGGATTTAATTACCCAAGACAAATGGGTTCTGGATATCATTCACCACGGTTACAGGTTTTATTTCCATACCTTGCCTCCTTTCAAAGGCATGCCAGACATTCCTCCTCTACAAAGACTAGAGGCTCACAAGCAAATTTCTCAGTTACTCCAAATAGGGGCCATTCAGCCGGTTCCTGTGCCGGAAAGGGGCCTAGGATTTTATTCTCGCCTGTTCCTAGTACCAAAGAAGGGGAACACGTGGAGACCAATTTTGGATTTATCTATCCTCAACACTTATCTGGACATTCCCAAGTTCAAAATGTTGACGTTACAACAGCTTTTACCTCTGCTGGGCAAGGATCACTGGATGGTAACTTTAGATCTCAAGGAAGCTTACCTTCATGTGCCTATAAGACTAAGTTGCAGAAAGTATCTGCGCTTTCGAGCTGGAAATTCTCATTATCAGTTCTCTGCATTGCCCTTTGGCTTATCTACTGCGCCCAGAGTATTCACAAAGGTTCTGGCTCCAGTGATAGCTTACTTCAGGCTAAAAGGAATTCAAATCTATCCTTACTTGGACGATTGCCTGATTCTGGCTCAAGAAAAGGAAGACCTTCTACAGCATTTGGAATATGGCATAGCAGTGCTAAGATGCCTAGGGTATTCTGTGAGCGAAATAAAGTCCAGTCTAGTACCCGCTCAAGACATGTGCTTTCTGGGTGTGAGACTGAATACAGCAGCGCAGATGGCCTGTTTAACCCCGGACAAACAAAAGAATCTTTCCAGTTACTTCCATCAACTATCTCTTCAGTCCGGGCTGACTGCAAGGACAGTCCTTCAAGCCTTAGGGTTCATGGCATCTTGTATTCTGGTGCTTCCCAATGCCAAACTGCATATGAGGAAGCTACAATGGTATCTCAAAAATCTATGGACACAGCACTGCCAGGATTTGGGCACTGTCATTCAAATAATTCCTTGCATTCAAAAGGAATTTTTGTGGTGGGCTCAGGAATGTCACCTAAACAAGGGACTCTCTGTGACCCGGCCAGAGGCGAGTCAGATTCTAACGACAGATGCCTCAGACATTGCTTGGGGAGCTCATCTAAATGGAAAGTGGATACAAGACAAGTGGCCTGCCAGACTACAGCATCTACATATCAACATGAAGGAGATGTTAGCAGTCCAGTTTGCATTAATGGCTTTCAAGGAGTTACTTCTTCCAGGGCAGGTGTTGATTCTAACAGACAACACTACTGTCATGTGGTACATCAACAAACAAGGGGGAACACATTCTTACCCATTGTGCAGGCAAGCAATGATTTTATGGGAGACTGCGCTAAGCTTGCAACTAACTCTTCAGGCAAGGTTTCTGCCGGGAGCACAGAACTCCTTAGCAGATGTGTTAAGCAGACAAATCATGGATCCCCACGAGTGGAAACTGGATCTTCATGTATTTCAAAAGTTGACAGTGTCCTGGGAACTCCAGACATAGATCTGTTCGCTTCTCCACTAAGCCACCAGCTGCCAAAGTTTTGCACAAAGAGGTTTCATCACACAGCTTGGAAAGTGGATGCTCTTTCTTTCAGTTGGAAGAATCTTCATGTGTATGCGTTTCCACCTCTGCCTCTTCTTCCAAAGGTGCTTCTAAAGGTCAGACAAGACAAGCCAAGGATGATTTTAATAGCTCCAGATTGGCCTCGGCAGCACTGGTACCCATTACTGAGGAATCTGGTAAAGAAGCCTCCATGGCCTTTACCCTTGATTCCACATCTGTTGTCTCAGAAGGACGGTCGTCTGCTCAATGTCAAGCTTCACTCTCTTCATCTAACAGCCTGGCATATTCTGTTTTGAAAGACAGCAGGTCTCAACTTCCTCAACAAGTTTTAAATGTGATTATGGAAGCCAGAAGACCTAGTACAAGGAGTGTACGCAGAAAAATGGAAGAGATTTTTATTTTGGACTGCAGCAAAGAATTTGGAGATTTCTGAGCCTAATTTGAGTGTGGCTCTTCAATATCTTACTGAGTTATTGGACAAAGGTTTGTCTTTCTCTTCCATTAAGATTCATGCTGCAGCAATTTCAGCTCACTATGATTGTGACCCACCATTGTTTTCACATCCTTTGTTCAAGCAATTTCTTAGTGGGGCAAAGAATATAAGACCCCCACGTAGACCTCCTACTCCTGCTTGGGATCTCAATTTTGTGTTGGAGAAACTTACTCTACAACCTTTTGAGCCTGCAGCTACTGCTGAACTGAAATACTTGTCATGGAAGACTGCTTTTTTGTTGGCCATTACTTCTGCAAGAAGGGTTTCTGAGTTACAGGCCCTTATGGCGGTTGAGCCTTTTTGATTTTCATAAGGATAGGGTATCATTACGTACTAATCCTTCCTTTATGCCTAAAGTGGTTTCTAGTGTGGCTTTAAACCAAACTATTCATTTGCCTACGTTTTATGCAGATCCCCAAAATAAAGGGGAAAAGATTTTGCACACTTTAGATGTACACAGGCAATTGCGTTATTATTTGAGCAGGACTAAGGCTTTTAGGCAGTCTCAGCAGTTGTTTGTTTCTTTTGCTTTGAGTTCTCAGGGCAAGCCTGTATCAAAACAAACTATTTCTAGGTGGATTGGGTTTTGCATTGCATTTTGTTATTCCCATCATGGCAAGGAGATTCCAGCTGGGATTAGGCCTCATTCCACTAGGGCTACTGCCACTTCAACAGCTTTTTAAGGGGTGGCAACTAAGGATATTTTGGAGGCAGCTACTTGGAGTTCAGTGCATACTTTCTCTAAGCATTACCACCTTCCTCTCTACTCTAAGTCTAGGGCTGGTTTTGCCACAGCTATTTTGCAAGGCATGTTATCAGCTCCTGCTTCCTTATGATTTGCCAGCCTCCCTTACCTCTGCTTTGGGATTCTACCCAATAGTTAGGACTGCAGCAATGTGGAATGAAGAACATAGTACAGTTTTGTACCTACCATAAATGTAGATGTTCGAGGATCCACATTGCTGCAGTCCAATTTACCCTCCCTCCTTCCCCTCTGTGTTTAGGGGTGGTTGTGTAGGTGACGTTATATTCTGCTAATTTTGTATATTTTGTATATATATATATATTTTGATGCAGATATGTTGGGAGTTTTTGGTTTTGGCCTTATCTTTTCAGGGTCTTCTGACATCTGGGGCAAGAAAAGACTGAGGATATGACGTCGGTCATGCGCATTAGTACCCTGACGTACTGACGTCAGTCTAATGCGCCCTGACCGACGTCAGCCATATACTTTGGTATTCGGGCCGACTGGACAGCGGACTACCCAATAGTTAGGACTGCAGCAATGTGGATCCTCTAACATCTACATTTATGGTAGGTACAAAACTGTACTTTCTTCAAGTAGGTTCGTAGAGGATAACTGTGTAATCTGTGGATGTCCTTCATGGATGCATCTGCAGTCATAACAACTGGGTTGTCCTGTCGTCAGGCAGCCTTTCAGTCGGCCGGATTCCAAAGTCCGGGTCCGGCTTCGGCTGATGTCGCACTTCACCCGACGTCATCTCTGTTGGTCTTCGGGTATAAAGGCATCAGCCGACGCCATTTTCCCCAGTCTTTCTTGCCGCGTGGCGCCCGAAGCAGAAGCTGTTCGCAAGTGCCGGTCGGTCGGATCCAGAGATTACTTCTACCGAATACTACTTCGAAGACTTCTAAAGCTAAGTACCCCGTTGGGGACTCTTTCTTGCCTCAGCCGATGTCAGAAAAAGTTAATAATTGTTTAACCAGTGGGAAACAAATACCTCATAAAGATTTCCACTCTTATTGTTTGCCTTGTTTAGGCCCAGCCCACGACGTAGCAGCCTGTTCGGCCTGTGCTTCTTTCAACCGATGAACGCTTAGGCGTCGGTCGGAGTTTGCTGAACAGTTTTTCGGTTCTGATTTTGCGTACATTATGCCGTTGGATCCTCCGACTACCCAATCTGCCAAAAAACGCAAAGATAAAGACTGACACTCGCGGTCCGCGGTTTCGGCCGAAACCATGGTTAAGCAAACCGCGGGTGTCTCGGTTTCGGCCGAAACCGAGAAAACTGATCAAAGTACAGCTGAATCTATCTCTACAACTGAGGCCCCTGCTACCACTCTTGAATCGGCCTCAGAAATTTTATCCACTACGGTGGTTGCCACTGACTTATCAGACACCATTCCCTTGGATGTCTCTACCCCAGCACGTGGTGCTGCTAGGCCTCCAGCAGCCATGTCCTTTAAGGCCTTCGCCAGGGCTAAAGCAGCCAAGACTACTAAAAAAGTGCCTGTTAAACCCCCTACAACCAGGCCCTCCTCTAGTTCTCAAATGCTTACTCTGGCAGAAGATTTAATTTCATTAATTAGAGGATCTCAATCTCACCCAGACAGGGCCTCTCAGCCCCCAGAGAAGAGACCTAGGGCAGAGCCCCCTGAGCCAGTGTCCTCTGATGATTCTGCCGATGAATCAGACATAACTGACCAGCCAGAGGCTCCTTTCTCCAATTTTGAAGACTCTGATGCTGAAGAATCCATTCCAGCTGCTTCCCCACCAGAAGAATTCTCCTTTGGGGAAACCTTACATGCCATGCGAGAGCAGTTCCAATGGCAGCAACAGGATTTTTCAGACTCCAGAAAAAGACTTAGGACCTTTCTGCACCTTCCACAGCACAGACCCTTAGCTATACCTCCTGTTCTCTCTGTGGTGGATGATGCTTTCAATGATGTCTGCTCCGCACCAGATTCTCTACCTCCAGCCCCTGCCAAACCAGACAGATTTTACAGGGTGCCAGACACTCATCACCACCTTTACAAGGCCCCACTAGCAGACCCCGAAACTATATCCCAGGGTCCCAAGGCAGTAGCCGCGACCATAGCTAAAAACCCTATTCCTTCTGAAAAGGAAGCAAGGTCATTAGACAGATGGGGCAAAAAGGTCTACACTTCAGCTACTCTCTCAGCTAGAGCTTTAAACTGTCAGTTTCACATGATACAATACCAAGAGTTTATGCTTGATCAGTTAACTAAAAAGCTAACCACTGATGAATCTCTTGATAAGAAATATGTATTAGAAATGGTAAATAACATACAACAGGTTAGTAACCATTCCTTAAAATGTGGCTATGATGCACTGGAGGCTTCATTTAGATCAGCCATGACTGGCACAGTGATAAGAAGGCATGCATGGCTAAAGGAGCAAGCTTTACCGGATCATGTTAAAGCTAAGTTGCTAGATGCTCCTATGGATAAGACTAGTTTGTTTGGTACACCTGCCCAGCAGGTTATGAAGAAAATGGAAGAAAAGGCAAAGTCTGTTCAAACGGTTAAAGATTTCTTGCAGGTTCAACCCCCAAGGTTTAGCAGGAACTGGCCTGCCAAAAATTGGTCCTTTCCTGACTCCACACGATCTCAAAGGGGCAGGAATAGACGTTCCAGAGGCAGAAACCAATCCAGAGGAGGTGCCTACAGAGGACGACAGTGGCAAGGTAACAACAGAGGCACAGACACAACCACTGCCACTACATCAACACAACCACAGTGACTTAACCCTAAATCCGCCTACCAGGGAACAAATAGCAGCTCCTCTAGGCGGAAAGTTAACCTTATTTTCAAAGAACTGGCACTATATAACAAAAGACAAGTGGATTTTACAAACCATAGATCAAGGTTACCAGTTCCACTTCCACACTTTACCAGTCAAAAGAGGAATACCAAATCTACCTCCAAATAAAAAAACAGAGGCTCTACAACAGATAATGCAGTTAGCAAACATGAGAGCTGTGGAAAGAGTGCCAACAGCAGAGCAAGGAAAGGGGTTCTACTCCAGACTATTCCTAGTTCCAAGAAAGGAAAAAAGTTGGAGACCAATTCTCGACCTGTCCACCTTAAATACATACATCATTGTCCCAAAATTCAAAATGCTGACCCTACAGCAACTTCTTCCCATGCTGGGCAAGGAGTGTTGGCTGGTAACTCTAGATCTCAAGGAGGCATACCTGCACGTCCCCATTCGACCAATCTGCAGAAGATACCTCAGATTTCTTGCAGAATCAGAGCACTATCAATTTTCAGCATTGCCCTTTGGCTTATCTACTGCGCCCAGAGTATTCACAAAATGCCTGGCATCAGTAATCGCCCATTGCAGACTACAGGCAATTCAAATTTACCCATACCTGGACGACTGCCTGCTACAAGGGACAACAAAAGCAAGCTGACAACAGATTTACAAAGGGTCATTTACTTGCTACAAGCACTGGGATACACAGTCAATTTACAAAAGTCAAGGCTGATACCATCCCAAACAAGGACATTCTTGGGCGGAATTGGACACAGTAAAACAAATGGCATTCCTAACTACAGAAAAACAAAAAGAACTCCCTCTTTACTTCTTGGCACTAACAAAACTGAACAAGTTAACAGCAAGAAAAGTACTGCAGGCCTTGGGCTTCATGGCATCATGCATAATCTTGGTCCCACTTGCCAGACTACATATGAGAAAACTACAGTGGTACCTAAAGAATTTATGGTCCCAACACAGACACAGCCTAGAAACAGAAATCCCACTAATTCCATGCTTAAAACAGGAGTTCCTATGGTGGGCTCAGGCATGCCAGTCAAACCCAGGGCTACCCTTTCGCAGATGTCAAGCAAGCCAGACCATCACAACAGACGCTTCAGACCTAGGATGGGGGCCCACATGCTGGACAAATGCGTGCAAGGATTGTGGACACAGGATCAACTTCACCTGCACATCAACCTAAAAGAAATGCTGGCAGTAAAACTGGCAATCCAAAAGTTCAGACCATTTCTCAAAGAGGGCCAGTTGATGATAAGGACAGACAACACCACAGTCATGTGGTACATCAACAAACAGGGAGGCACTCATTCATACCCCCTATGCAGAATGACTTTGGAGCTGTGGACCCTGGCACTCAGCTACAACATCCAGTTACAGGCAATATTTATACCGGGAAAAGAAAATACTCTAGCAGACATATTAAGCAGAACCACATCGGATGCCCACGAATGGAAGCTGCACCTGGACATCTTCAAGACCATCTCAAAGAAATGGGGAATGCCTCCGATAGATCTATTCGCATCACCTCTCAATCACCAGCTCAAAAAATTCTGCACAAGGACATTCCACCCACTAGCATGGAAAGTGGATTCGCTCTCCTTCAGCTAGAAAGGCCTAACAGCATATGCATTCCCACCTCTTCCCTTGATACACAAGGTATTACTAAAAATCAAGGAAGAACGTCCAAGGATAATCCTGATAGCTCCAAACTGGCCAAGACAACACTGGTACCCACTGCTGAGGAGCATGTCTCGAACAATATGTGGCCAATACCCTGATGCCTTTGATGTTAACTCAGAACAACTACAGCATCATACATCCAAACCTAAAAGCGTTGCAACTGACTGCATGGAACATCACATAGCAGCAGCTAATCCAGAACTTTCCCAAAGAGTTAAAGACATTATTCTTGAAGCACGCAGACCTTCAACAAGAAGGAACTATGCTGGAAAATGGAAAAGGTTTGTCATTTGGAGTACTGAAAGAGGAAAAGATGTGTCAAACATAGATATGCCTAACATTCTGGAGTATCTGGCCGACCTTCTTCATTCAGGCCTGTCCTACTCCTCCATCAAGATACATGCATCAGCTATTTCAGCAGAATACAGCTTTGATCCACCTGTTTTTTCGCACCCTTTGCTCAGGCAGTTCCTCAGAGGAATCAAGAATGTAAAACCTCCAAGGAAACCACCATTACCAGCTTGGGACTTAAACTTTGTGCTAGAAAAGTTGACACTATCACCCTTTGAACCAGCAGCAACAGCAGACCTACAACACCTGTCATGGAAAACTGCTTTCCTACTGGCAATTACTTCAGCAAGGAGGGTTTCAGAACTACAGGCCTTAATGGCAGTGCAACCCTTCCTAATCTTCCACCAAGATAGAGTGTCCATGAGGACTAATCCTACATTTATGCCTAAGGTGGTATCCAGAGTGTCTTTAAACCAGGCAATCCACCTACCTACCTTCTTTCCCAACCCACAAAACAGAGGGAAAGAATACTGCATACCTTGGATGTACATAGACAGCTACGCTACTACTTGGACAGAACAAAAGTAGCAGAAAGACTGACCAACTTTTGTAGCCTATGCAACAGGAAGGGAAGGAAAAGCTATTTCCAAACAGACAATCTCCAAATGGATAGGAAATTGCATACGATTCTGTTACTCCTTCCATGGAAAACCAATTCCACAGAACATAAGACCTCATTCTACAAGGGCAACAGCCACTACCACAGCCTTCTTACGAGGAGTGGCAACCAAAGACATTATTGAGGCGGCTACTTGGACCTCCGTGCATACATTTGCCAAGCATTATAATTTGCCTCTATATTCCAGATCCCGAGCAGGGTTTGCCACTGCTGTACTGCAAGGGATCCTAAACACACCATAATCTAGTTTTATCCTCCTCCCTAGTTGGCTATGGTATTCTACCCAGTTGTTATGACTGCAGATGCATCCATGAAGGACATAGTACAGTTTTGTACCTACCATAAATGTAGATGTCCGAACTGGATAGCATCTGCAGTCAGGATTACCCTCCCTCCTTCCCTCTGTGGTACTCCTAGGGTGTTTACCCTCCTAATAGCTAGCTGGTGGGGAGTCTTTATGGTGTATTTGTTTGTATATATGTACATACATGCTTATTTTTGTGTTTACCTCTATCTTTTTGGAAACATTGGCATCTATCCAAATTTTAGCCTTCAAGAGGGCTACTGGCATCTGGGGCAAGAAACACTGAGGAAAATGGCATCGGCTGGTGCCTTTATACCCGAAGACCAACAGAGATGACGTCGGGTGAAGTGCGACATCAGCCGAAGCCGGACCCGGACTTTGGAATCCGGCCGACTGAAAGGCTGCCTGACGACAGGACAACCCAGTTGTTATGACTGCAGATGCTATCCAGTTCGGACATCTACATTTATGGTAGGTACAAAACTGTACTTTATACTGCAGTACCCTTTCCTCACTAGGAGAAATGTATCAGAGTTGGATATTGGCCACTTATGTACGTGGACTTGTGATGGTCTTACTCAACCATGTGTTGGCTACTATCAAGCCATGATGACATGGGGACAAAATGCTCCACACTGGAAGTATATCCCTCATTGGTGAGATCTGATCATAAACTAATCTCACTGGAAATCCACATCCCGCCCCCACCCCAAACAAAAAAGACCACAGTGAAGAACTTCTCTGAAGCAAACTTCACACTACTCAAGACTGGTGTGGTATCCTTCAAGGCCCCTGAGCCAGTGGAAACCACAACCCAAGCTGCGGAAGCCCTTACAAATGCCTTCTATGAACACCTCCAGGACTGCATGGATCAGGCAATCCCAAATAAAACCAAGACTCTTTCCACAAAGGGCAAATGTCCAGTCTGGTGGACCCCAGCCATTAACAAACTTTACAATAAGAGGAGAAAGCTATTACATGATAGAACAAAATCCATAAAAGGGAAGTCACCCCTGATCATTATTAGTAAAAAATCGAGCACTCATAAAATCAACTAAGGCCAATTTTGAGAGAAAAATTGCCATGGATTCAAAGGACAATCATAAGGCCTTTTCAGCTATGTTAGGAACCTGGGTGGAAACTCCCAGATATGCTCAGAATTAGTCCAAAATGATACAAAAATCACTGAACCCACAGACATTGCCAACATACTGGCAGACAGGTTCAGTGCAAACTTCACCCCCCCTAAAGGAGAGATAACTATCCCAGCGGAGTGTAGCCTCCCAGACATCTCAAATGCGCAGGTGAAAGCTGCTCTCTCTAAAGCTAAAAACACAGCATCAATGGGACCAGATGGTGTCCCTGGCTGTGTGCTACACGAGCTAAATGAGGAATTAAACCCGCACATAAGGCAGCTGTTTAATCTCAGCCTTACCACAGGATACGTGCCCAAGGAGTGGCATACGGCAACTGTGGTCCCACTCTACAAAGGTGGTGCCTCTACTGACCCTGGTAATTACCGCCCCATAAGCTTAACAAGTCTAGTCTGCAAAGCTATGGAGAGGATCATAATGGAGCTCATAAACAAAGATATAGGGGACTTGCAGACATTGGACCCGACCCAGTTTGGCTTTGTCAAGGGCAGATCATGCCTTTTGAACTTGGTCGACTTCTTTGAAACAGTCACCAAGGCCATTGATGAGGGAAAGGCAGTCCATACAGCCTACCTTGACCTTGCAACGGCTTTCGACACAATACCCCACTCGGGTATTGTAGAAAAACGTACCAGCTTAAATGTAAACCCATATGTCACAAGATGGGTTGCAAACTGGCTTAAGGACAGAACCCACAGGGTTAGAGTTGCTGGCGCTATGTCAGACTCCAAGCCGGTCACAAGTGGTGTCCCACAGGGCTCTGTCCTTGGCCCCCTATTGTTCAGCATCTACTTCTCAGAAGTACAGGCCAACATGGGAGGACTTTGGCTGACAAAGTTTGCTGACGACTGCAAACTGGGCGCCATAGTGGAAAGTGCATCGGACACAGATATCCTTCAGAAGGGTCTCACGGAAACAGATAGCTGGTGCCAGAGCCATGGCCTGAAGTTAAACGCCAAAAAATGTATAGTCATACCCTTTGGGAAAAACAAGGTAACCTCTTCTGTGCTTAGTGGATTGCCACCTATATGGTAGCTTGGGGTTATCAGGGACCTGGGGACCCAGGTTGACAGTGGCCTTTCTTTTGACACTCACGTTGCTAAAGTGGTTAGAAAGACCTTCTACATTGCCCACCTGATCATGAAGGGATTCACATCCAGATCTAGTGAGGTCATTGTTCCCCTGTACTCTTCACTTATCAGACCAATGATCGAGTACAATGCCCCATTCGGGATGCATCTCACCCGACATCTGCAGCAATTGGAGAGACCCCAAAAGTTCCTCACCAAAAGGATAAAGGGACTCCAAAATCTGTCATATGCTGCCAGATTGAAGAAACTCCAGCTCTATTCAGTTGCATACCGTCTGCTCAGAGGTGACATGTGCCTGACATACAAGGCCATGTCCAACCCGGAATTAATGGACATGCTCCACCTCAAAAAATCCAAATCCACCAAAACCACTAGAGCAAGCAACTTAAACCTTAGCACGGATATAAATAGGACGTGCTGGAGGTTAGATTTATCACTCAGAGACTCCCTATGCTGTGGAATAAAATCCCAGTCCATGTGAGGCAGAGCACCTCGCTGGCTCTGTTCAAGAGAAATCTTGACCTGTGGATGGGAGATCGTAGGTTTATCCCGGGAATCATCTCTGTGTCACTGCTGGACAGAGGCACAACAAACTAATGGGCACAGTATTTTTTCATATAAGGGGTGGCGTAAGCCACAAAAATTTGGGCTAGGCTTATAAATGCCTTAGGGCAGATAGCCTAGTATAAACCTATGAACCTATGACCCACCAGTGAGGAGCCAGACAGCGCTGATATCCTGTTCTGTCTGTCACAATAAATGCATTCAAGTCACTCATTATCAAAACCGATTTATGATGCCCAGCTTTATATAGTGCCTGACTACACTCTTTGGCTCGCTATCACAAACCTGCAGTGGGGCACAGTGTAGTATTCATAATGTCAGCCTATCCTTACACTGGAGTCTGATTGCCATGAGTCTGTCACTATTTCTGACTTGATCCCTCACTGCCATGTTCATCGTGTTACCCTGCTGCAGTCATCACACTTGGGTTATCCTGTCGTCAGGCGGTCCCGCAGTCGGCCGGATTTCCAAAGTCTTGGTCCGACGTCGGTTGCTGTCGCTTCATCCCTGACATCAGTGCGCCAGGGGTACATATATTGCAACCGACGCCATTTTCTTCAGTCTTTCTTGCCGCACGGTTCCCAAAGCAGAAGCAGTTCGCAAGTGCCGGTCGGCCAACTCCTGAGATTGTTGAATTCGAATTTCAGACCGAAGTCTTCTATAAAGCTAAGTACCCCGTTGGGGAAACTTTTCTTGCCTCAGACCGATGTCAGAAAAAGTTAACAATTGCATTTCTTGTGGGAAGCAAATACCTCATAAGGATTTTCATTCTTACTGCATACCTTGCCTAGGCCCTGATCACGACGTCACTTCTTGTCGATTTTGTGCTAGGTTTAATAAGCGTACTATTAAAAGACTATTTGATTTCGCACAATACTATTTTGGTAGAAAATTTAACTATAACATGCCGTCGGAGCTACCGACTACTGGCGTGCACAAAAAACGCAGGGATAAGGACCGACAACCCAGGCCTAAACCAGATTCCGAGGCCTCGGTTTATCCGGTCCCCAGTTCTCCGGTTCTCAGTGAGGTTCTGACGCAGCCCCTAACTACTGCAGTTCTGGAACCCGAGATCGCTACGGATATTTTGACGGAATATACTAGGCCGACGCAGCCTTGTACTTCAGGCCCTTCCGACGATTTACCTTCTAAGGACGTTGGTGCTTCTGAAATGCCATCGGTTTCTGAAGGCGTTTTCAGACCGATGACTCTCAGTCAAAACGTTTTCTAAGTCGAAGACTCCTAAATCTAAAGACTACACTTCAGTCTCCTGTTCAAGGCCCGATGCCTAAAAAACAGATGCTCAAAATGGCTGAAGATTTGATTTCTCTTATCAGAGGTTCTCAGCCCCCTCCTGACAAAAGGCCTAGACGAGGAAGATTCTGCTTCCTCTGAGCAACTGTCTATTTCTTCGGATTCCTCTGAGGACCAAGACTATTCCTTCTCTCCTTATGAAGATTCTGATGCTGAGGACTCTCTTCCCTCAGCTTCCCCTCCTGAAGACTACTCTTTTGGGGAAACCTTACACACTGAGGGAGCATTTTCACTGGGAAGGTCAGGACTACTCTGATTCCAAGAAAAGGCTCAGAGAGTTTCTTTTACTCTCACAACACAGACCTCTAGCCATCCCACCTGTTTTGGTCATTGTGGGTGATGTCTATTTAGAATCCAGTTTCAACCCAGACTCTCTTCCTCCTGCTCCGGCTAAGCCTGACAGGTACTACAGAGTACCTTATTCTCACAGTACAGAGTACCTTATTCTCACAGATTTCTTTACAAAAGCCCAGTAGCTAACCCAGAGTCTATCTCCCAGGGTCCCAAGGGGGCTAAGGCTTCCATGACTAAAAACCCAGTACCTTCTGAGAGAGATTCCAGAGCAATAGACAGGTGGGGGAAAAAGGTTTACACCTCTGCCACATTAGCTATGAGGGCACTAAATTGTCAATTTCATATGCTTAAGTATCAGCAATTTCTAATCTCTCAGTTTAAACAGAAGATAACCTCCCTTCCCCAACAATCTGAATTGAAGGAAGTACAGGATTTGTTACACGCCACTGAGCAGGTGGGCAAACATACCTTACAATGTGGGTTTGATTCTTTGGAGGCCTCCTGCAGAGCAGCTGTCACTGGATCGGTTATATGTATGCATGCTTGGCTAAAGGAACAAAGTCTGCCTGATCATGTTAAAGCAAAACTACTAGATGCTCCCTTACAGCAGGATGTTCTTTTTGGAGTTAAAGCAGAATAAGTATAAAAGAAAATGGAAGATAAGGCAAAATCAATGCAAACAGTCAAATATTTTCTACAAGTTCACCCCCCTCTCTTCAGCAGAAACTGGCCAACAAAAAATTGGTCCTTTCCAGCCACTAACAGACCTCAGAGGGGTAAATACAGGCGCCCAAGGGGCAGAGGACAACCACAAGCCCAGTATAAACCTCAACAATGGGGCACTACAACCCAGAAGGGGGGAAAAGACAGGTCTCAACCCACCAGAAGGCAAACTCAATGACTTGCACCTCAGCTGGCCAAGCAAAACTCTTTTGACAGCCCCCTTGGAGGGAAAACTAGCACTTTTTGCAGACAACTGGCACATGGTCACAAAGGACAAATGGGTCCTAGACATAATTTTACGAGGATACAGATTCCACTTTCACACCTTGCCAATGAAAAGAGGAATGCCAAACCTGCCACAAAATCAATGGGCAGAGGCACAAAAACAAATTACAGCTCTCATGGCCATGAGAGCCATTCAACAGGTACCGACTCGAGAGCAAGGCCAAGGATTTTACTCGAGGCTCTTTCTAGTACCCAGAAAGGACAGTGCTTGGAGACCAATTCTGGACCTTTCAATTCTAAACACTTACTTAAGTTCCCAAATTCAAGATGCTAACACTACAGCAGCTACTTCCCATGTTTGGCAAGGAAGCATGGCTAGTAACATTGGACCTCAAGGAGGCATACCTGCATGTCCCTATCAGACAAAGTTGCAGAAGATACCTCAGTTTCATTGCAGGTTCAACCCATTACCAATTCTCTGCACTGCCCTTTGGCTTATCTACTGCGCCCAGAGTTTTCACAAAATGCCTGGCACCAGTAATTGCATACTGCAGACAAAGAGGAATTCAAATTTATCCATACCTGGACGACTGCCTCATCCAAGCAGAAAGCAAAGACATTCTCTTACATCATCTGGCTTTTGTGAAGCATCTCCTAAATTGTCTGGGGTACACAGTAAACGAAAAGAAGTCAAAACTAGTACCCTCTCAAAAAATGACATTCCTGGGTGCCAGCTTGGACACAACGGCCCAGAAGGCTTATCTTACACCAGACAAGCAACTATAACTGACTCAATATTTCAAGACAATGGCAACAAAGACCCAATTAACTGCAAGAAAAATTCTGTAGGCTTTGGGCTTCATGGCATCTTGCATACTGATAATACCATTTGCAAAACTGCATATGAGGAAATTACAGTGGTACCTAAAAAGCATATGGTCTCAACACAGCCACAGCTTGGACACCATGATATCTCTCATTCCCTGCCTTCAACAGGAATTTCTATGGTGGACACGGGCATGTCACCTCAACAAGGGTCAGTGTTTCACCTTGCCCCCAACCAGGCAAACTATCACAACAGATGCTTTAGACTATGGCTGGGGGGGGCATACATGGCAGGTCAATGCATTCAAGGCCTATGGACTGCAGAACAAAGAAAACTGCACATAAATCAAAAAGAGATGCTAGCTGTACAGAAAGCTCTGACAGCCTTCAAGGATCTACTACATCCAGGACAACTTGCAATAAAGACTGACAACACCACAGTAATGTGGTACATAAACAAGGGGGCACACATTCCTACCCCCTTTGCAGACAAGCAATGATCTTGGGGAACACAGCTCCGGCCTACCAAGTCCAGTTACAAGCTCAATTCCTGCCAGGACAGAAAAACACATTGGCAGACGACCTAAACAGAAACCTCAATGATCCTCATGAGTGGAAACTAGACCCACAAATATTTACAATGATAACTCAAAAATTGGGCCTTCCAAATATAGACCTGTTTGCCAGCCCTCAAAACTACCAACTGACAAAATTTTGTAAAAGGACATTCCACCATCAAGCTTGGACAGTGGACGCTCTCTCCTTCAGTTGGAAAAACCTGACAGCATACGCCTTTCCTCCATTACCTCTTCTCACAAAGGTTCTTCTGAAGGTCAAAAAGGAAACACCACGACTGATTTTCATAGCCCCAGACTGGCCATGCCAGCACTGGTACCCGCTATTGAAGAATATTGCTCACAGCCCAGCATGGATATTGCCTTAAATACCCCATTTGCTCACGCAACAAAACAAACAGATTCTACACAGCCAGCTCAAAACCTTAAATCTGGCTGCATGGCAAATCTATTAAACATCCAACCAGCTCCTCTTTCACAAGCAGTTCTGGATGTCATTCTGGAAGCCAGGAGGCCAAGCACCAGGAAGGCTTATTCGAACAAATGGAAAAGGTTTTGTGCCTGGAACCAAGCTAAAGGCCAAGACGCAACTCAACCTCACATGCCTCACATTCTACAGTATTTAGCTGAGATGTTGCACAAAGGACTTTCCTTTTCCTCAATTAAAATCCATGCTTAAGCTATTTTCAGCTCACTATGACATGAATCCACCTTATTTTCAAATCCTCTTCTAAGGCAGTTCCTCAGAGGGGGCAAAAAACATTAGACCACCTAGAAGAGCTCCTACACCAACATGGGACCTCAACTTTGTTCTGGAAAAACTAACATTACCTCCCTTTGAACCATCTTTCTCTGCAGACCTTCAGTTCCTATCTTGGAAGACTGCCCTGCTCCTGGCAATAACTTCAGCAAAGAGAGTCTCAGAATTACAGGTACTAATGGCAGTGGAACCTTTCCTCATTTTTCATCAAGACAGAGTGTCTCTACGAACTAATCCTTCCTTTATGTCTAAGGTGGTTTCCAGTGTAGCTTTAAATCAAACCATCCACCTACCCACTTTCTTCCCCAATCCAGAGAACAAAGGTGAGAGACTCCTGCATTCCTTGGATATTCACAGGCAGCTTCGTTACTACTTGGCTTTCAGAAAAACTGACCAGCTCTTTGTATCCTATGCTACAGCTACTCAAGGGAGGCCTATATCCAAGCAAACCATTTCTAAATGGATAGGCCATTGCATTCGGTTCTGTTATACCCATCATGGGAAACCAGTTCCTCCTACCATTAGATCCCACTCTACCAGGGCAACAGCTACCTCTACAGCCTTTCAAAGGGGGGTTCCTACCAAAGAAATTTTAGAAGCTGCAACTTGGAGTTCTGTACACACCTTCACCAAACACTATCACTTACCTCTTTACTCTAAGTCCAGGGCGGGCTTGGCTTCGCCACTGCAGTTCTGCAGGGCCTCATTGCCTCCACTAATCCTCTATGATACCTCCCCCCTACCTTAGCTTTAGGATTCTACCAAAGTGTGATGACTGCAGCAGGGTAACACTATGAACATAGTACAGTTTTGTACTTACCATAAATGTAGATGTTAGAGTGTTCACCCTGCTACAGTCCAGGTTACCCTCCCTCCATCCCCTCTGCTCTACTGGCTAAATCTCTGCTATGCCTTACTGATGTATTTGCTTATAGCTAAAGGGATTTTGTGTTTATGCGGTGTTCACACCTTTTGGTACTAATTCTGATCACCCTTTTGGGGGCACCTGACATCTGGGACAAGAAAAACTGAAGAAAATGGCAGAAAAACTGAAGAAAATGGCGTCTGTTGCAATATATGTACCCCTGGCGCACTGACGTCGGGGATGAAGTGACAGCAACCGACGTCGGACCAAGACTTGGGTTATCCTGTTGTCAGGCGGTCCCCGCAGTCGGCTGGATTTCCAAAGTGTGATGACTGCAGCAGGGTGAACACTAACATCTACATTTATGGTAGATACAAAACTGTACTTTCTGAAGCCCTTCTCTCACCACAATTCACAGATGATTTCTAGCCTGTCTGCCCCCAAAGTAGTAGACTGTGGCTCCCAAGCCATGTGACTTTCCTGCACTGCCCTTCCATCTAGTCTCCTGGAAACATAGGCTGTTCATCCTCCACCTTAGCATCATGTCATCATTGGATGTTGATCCTCCACCTTAGCATCATGTCATCCATGTCCAAGCTGCATCCTGTCAGTGAACCTACACCAGGCTAGCAATTCACAGTTCATGTTTGACAGGTTCATAGATTGTGTCTTTCAGTTGCTCAACACAGCTACCAAAGGCAACCCAGGATGGGTAACTACAGACCAGCCAGCCAGTAGCTTATTGACCAGTTGCTGCTGAGTTGTGTGGCAGGCACACAGACAATAGTGGGCACATACACGTTTTGTGGAGTACAGTAAAAGTTTAACATAATGTCTGCTTTTGGTAGTGGGTGAAAAATGACAGGAGTAAGCATTAGAATTTAACACCTATCTTTGTTGCCACAACAGAAGCAAGGATGCATGGTGATATCCTAAAAAGAATATTTTTGAAAATGTATACTGAGGGGAGAAGACATTGGAAAGGTGCAGAGAGTGCTGTACACATGACCAAGGGTCATATAATTAGCCAATAACTGTTAGGGAGAAATGATCACTAGTAATTAGAGATGCTGATGCTAGGTTGTTGCACATGAATTTATGGAATCTACAGTGGTATTGCAGAAGAAAGGGGTTTCCTAGGGTTGCGTCATAAGTTAGTTATGCATTACAGGTGTTCATTTATCCCGAAAACACAGGATTGGGTTTCAAGTCTTCTAACATTTTCCGTATAAGGTGTGTATGTCTATGTATTCATTGTCTGGTAGAAGAATTTTGCACCAAGTGTGCATGCCTGGTGCTCTTCGTTGTGCTTTAAGTGTACCCAGAAGACAAAGAGCGATACTGCTCTGTGGGCTGACGTAGACATAAGGGGAGTTAGGATGACTGCACTTCAGTATTTTTTTCAGTTGTGTTTCTCAGTTGTCCACTGAAAATGGGTTGCTTACTGTCAATGCAATGCAAATAGTTAATAACCTTTTCTGTTTTACAATTATTTTGCATTGTGATTGTTATTTAATATTTGTATACTGCCACTTTATCTTTACTTATGTTTTCTGGGGCTTTCCCCCTCGGGTCTCCACTGAAAATGGGGTTGTTTGCAAACTCGAATTGGACTAAGCCGGTTAACAAATGTGAAATAAATAAATTAAATTGCCACAGTATGGTGTGAACAATAGTCATTGTCATCCAAAATGCCTGCCATCCGTTTGGTGACTTGCCTTATGTTACATGACTTTCGTAAACAGTTTGGTACACCTGTAAGGAGACCAGTATTTTGAAGTCAGATGGTGAAGTGGAATAGTGATTGCACAAACAATGACTGTCCATTTGATTTGAACTACTTTATGATGACCTGTTTATGCTTAGAGGTAACTGTTTGGTGACACAAGAACTATTTAAGTATATAAAGCTATGTCAAACCCAGAGCTGTTGGACATGCTACACCTAAAGAAATCCCAATCCCTTCGAGCTACACGCTCTAGGGACCTAAACCTTGTCACCACAATAAACAGGACATGCTGAAGAGATAGATTCCTGTCCCAGAGACTTCCCATACTCTGGAACAGGCTACCCATCTATGTCAAGCAAAGTTCTTCATTAGCACTCTTCAAGAAAAATCTTGAGTGGATGGGAAATAGGAAATAGACCCCAGGGATCACTTCTATGTCTCTGCTCAATAGTGGCACAGGAAAATAATTTTCTTGGGTGGCGTAAGCCAGGGAACCTTGTTGGCTAGGCTTACGTAGGCCCTTGGGACGATAGCCTAGTACCTACCTATGAACCTAGTATGTATATATGTGTGTGTGTGTGTGTGTGTGTGTGTGTGTATGTATATATATATATATATATATATATATATATATATATATATATATATATATATATATATATATATATATATATATAGATATATATATATATATTTATTTATATATATATATATATATATATATATTTTTTTTTTTGTTTGTTTGTTTAAAACCTGGTTTACTAAATGATTCAGCTCTTACCTCATCTGATGATATTGTTCGGATTCCTGTGAATATGCAAAGCCACTGTCTGTATTTTAGGGTTCCCATTCATATTCATCACACCTTCATCTTCTGTTGCAGAACAGTCAACTGAAGTTATTCACTGAGGAGTCGTGATGTCTCTGTAATGAATCCATCTCCCCAGCGTGATACCTGTCAGCTCAGCTCACCCCTTCCTGTACTGAAAGCCAGACTCTTTATTCATCAGGCTTCACAAGTTATGCACTTGTAGATGCTAACATAGCGGAAGTGTGTGTTAACATAATAGCTCTGGATTCTAATTCTAGAGAATTTCTTATTTTTGTTGCTATGGATTTTGTGACCATGGACTCTTGTACACTTCCTGGCTTGAATGTACTTAGCCCTTTGCATCCTTTTTTTCTGTTTTAAAAGACCTAGACCATCCCTGTGAGACATATTGAGTTGGAGTTTGTGTATAATCTTACAAACTGTTCTTCTCAGCTCATTTGTTTTGTTGATGTTCCTGGGGGAAAGGGGCCTCTCATGCTTGATCCCTGCTGTAAGGACTAAATTCAAATGGTTGAATTGCAACAGTTATGATTACACAAAAATGACTGTTGTATAAAACATACTGTTAGAGGAAGTCTGTTTTATCTAGCTTCTTGGGGAAATGTTACATTCTGCATACTGATGAATACTGGGATCTTGTAGCAACCTGGAAAAGAAAATAAATTTGAGAGTGAGCAAGAACAGTATGCACAATGTTTGGAACAGCGAGAGTAGGCAGTGCATAGCATGAAGTAAAGAATATTTTAAGTTGCGTGTAAAACATCATGCCAGCAATGCATATGTGCACATAAAAGTAGTAGCAACTACAAGTAGAAGGACACATCAGTGACATGCCTAAGGGATAAAAGTGCAGAATACTGCTCATCTCTCGAAGGCAAATATGACTATTCATAATGATCAGAGTATGCTTTGGCAGTCCTAGCTAAATCTGTCAGTGCTGACATTAACTGTTCTCTGTGTATGTTACAGGCATGTTTAGAGGAATACTTAAGACACCTTTACAGTAAGGATTACTAACAGCATATTTGTACCTTGATTTACTGTGAAAGTGCTATTCAGATGAAAGCAGTAAGGAGAGAGGTGAGGGAACAGGTTTGGAGGCACACCAGGCTGAAAGCAACTCTGTTTGATGTGTATTGTCATTCAAATTAGCTAAACCTAGCAGGGCAGGAAATGTGAAACTCTTGCTGGCTGAGGGTGGGAATATGGGAGGAGTAATTTGAGAAGGAACACAAGCAGATCAAAGTTGAATGCCTAAAAAAAGTCTGTTTTCTCAGCAATGCGCTGCTAGTTGTGGAATCTTTTTTCACAGGATGTGTAACGCATCAGCAAGAAACACATTTGTAAGAGGCACTGCATGACAGTACATGATACTTTCAGTAAAGCCTCCGAGTTAGCTACTGTTCTGTGTTCTTCCATTCTAAGTGAATGGAACTGCCATATGACAGCCCATCTATGGGCACTGTAATCTCAGAAACAGTGGACTCCCAGTGTATCACAGGGAAGATGTCTGCCCCCAAGCGTGCAAACTGAATAAAATTACTAGTGACTACTTCTGTCTGGTACATACAGGTTTGTAATGATCCAGACTTAAGGAAAAGTTATACAATATATCATTTTAAAATGTTTTCCCTTAGTGGTCCTTTGTCTCTCTTTCTCAATATCGGATCCTGCATGCATTTTCTAATCTACAAAGTAGTTGTTTTTTTTTTTTTTTTTTTTTTGTTTGTTTTTTTTACATTTTAAGTTGCTACCAGAAAACAGATAATTGTTCAACAGATATCCTTATTTTTGTACACAGTTCAGCAATGTTGGCATCAGTCCATCAGTTTTCAAATGTTAAGTCACAAAGTGTCTGTTCTAATATGTATAAAATAAATTTCTTGAGCTTTTAAACACCAACATATCACCCCATGAAATAGAATTACTGTGATTATCAGCAAGCCCTTCTTACTCCTGTTCTGTTATTTGCACCAGTTCCACAGACTCGCTTACTACTTTCTCCAAGGAGACGGCTAAATGCTGCTTATCTGGGACATCCACCACACTGGAATCTTTGTTTATATTCTGAAGCTCCATGTCGAACAAAATTTTCTCTAAATTCTCATTTGCACCTCCAGACTATCCATAGCTTCTCTCTACTCCTCCTCCTCTATGCTGCTGCTCCCCTGAGACCTCCTCTTTGCTGTCGTAGAAACCCTCTGGTGCCATCTAGCAGCTGCAAGAAGTAGGGGAGGTTACCTGATGCACTAGCTACATTTCCTCATGTATTACCCTGTGTCTGGCCCTTCAAGACTCTGATGGACAAAGGCAGACAGTAACTATGCCCATACTAACATACCTCACCCACTCACACAGCCTTTATAAATTTCCTAACCTATATCTCTTTATAAATGCACATGATACATAGGGACACAATTGTATTGGGTTCATAGGTTCATAGTAGGCTATCTGCCCTAGGGCATTTATAAGCCTAGCCAGAGTGTGTGTGGCTTTCACCACCCCTTAGGATGAGAATACTATACCCATTAGTTTGCTGTGCCTCTGTCCAGAAGTGATACAGGGAAGATTCCCGGGGTAAACCTACGATCTCCCATCCACTCGTCAAGATTTCTCTTGAACAGAGTCAGTGAGGGGCTCTGCCTCACATGGACTGGGATTCTGTTCCATAGTGTAGGGAGTGTCTGGGTGATGAATCTGTCCCTCCAGCACGTCCTATTTATATCCGTGTTGAGGTTTAAGTCTCTTGCTCTCGTGGCTCTGGTGGATTTGGATTTTTTGAGGTGGAGCATGTCCATTAATTCCGGGTTGGACATGGCCTTGTATGTCAGGCACAGATCACCTCTGAGCAGACGGTATGCGACTGAATAGAGCTGGAGTTTCTTCAGTCTGGCATCGTATGGCATATGTTTGAGCCCCTTTATCCTTTTGGTGAGGAACTTTTGGGGTCTTTCCAACTGCTGCAGGTATCGGGTAAGGTACATTCCGAATGGGGCGTTTTACTCAATCATTGGTCTGATAAGTGAAGAGTACAGGGGTACAATGACCTCTCCTGATCTGGATGTGAATCCCTTCATGATCAGGTGGGCAATGTAGAAGGTCTTCCTAACCACTTTGGCAATGTGAGTGTCAAAAGAGAGGTTACTGTCAACTTGGGTCCCCAGGTCCCTGATAACTTCTTCCGTGTTTAATGGATTACCACCTATGTGGTAATTAGGGGTTACCTTGTTTTTCCCAAAGGGTATGACTATACAGTTTTTGGCATTTAGCTTAAGGCCATGGCTCTGGCACCAGTTATCCATTTCTATGAGACCTTTCTGGAGGATGTCTGTGTCTGATGGAGTGTCAATTATGGTGCCCAGTTTGCAGTCATTTGCAAATTTTGTCAGCCACAATCCCCCTATGTTTGCCCGCACTTCAGAAAAATAAATGCCGAACAAGAGGGGGCCCAGGACTGAGCCCTGTGGGACACCGCTCGTGACCGGCTTAGAGTCTGACATGGCACCAGCAACTCTAACCCTGTGTGTTCTGTCCTTGAGCCAGTTTGCAACCCATCTTGTGACATATGGGTTTACATCTAAGCTGGTGAGCTTTTCTATGATGCCCGAGTGGGGTATTGTCGAACGCTTTTGCTAGGTCAAGGTAGGCTGTGTGAACTGCCTTACCCTCATCAATGGCCTTAGTGACTGTTTCGAAAAAGTCGACCAAGTTCAAGAGGCAGGATCTGCCCTTGACAAAGCCAAATTGGGTAGGATCCAGTGTCTGTAGGTCCCTAATGTCTTTATGAGTTCCATTATGATCCTCTCCATAGCTTTGCAGACAAGGCTCGTCAAGCTTATGGGGCGGTAATTTCTAGGGTCCGTAGAAGCACCGCCTTTGTGGAGTGGGACCACAGTTGTCGTACGCCATTCTTTGGCACGATCCTGTAGTAAGGCTAAGATTAAACAGCAGCCTTATGTGTGGGTTTAGTTCCTCATTGAGTTCGTGTAGCACACAGCCGGGGACACCGTCCGGTCCCATTGATGCTGTGTTTTTTGCTTTAGAGAGAGCAGCTCTCACCTGGGCATCTGAGATGTTTGGGAGGCTAGCCTCTAGTGGGATAGATATTTCTCCTGTGGGGGGGAAGGGAGGGAGAAATTTGCACTGAACCTGTCTGCCAGTATGTTGGCAATGTATGTGGGTTCAGTGATTTTTTTATCATTTTGGACTAATTCTGAGCATATCTGGGAGTTTCCACCCAGGTTTCTAACATAGCTAAAGAAGGCTTTATGATTGTCTTTTGTGTCATTAGTGATTTTTCTCTCAAAGTTGGCCTTGGATGATTTTGAGTGATCGTAGTTTTTTGCTAGTATTGATCAGAGATGCCTTCCCATTTAGGGATTTTGCTCTGTCATGTAGTAGCTTTCTCCTCTTGTTGTAGAGTTTGTTTATGGCTGGAGTCCACCAGACCGGGCGCCTGCCTTTGGCGGAAAGGGTCTTGATTTTATTAGGGATTGCTTGATCCATACATTCCTGGAGGTGCTCGTAGAAGGCATTTGTAAGGGTTTCAGCAGCGTGGGTTGTGGTTTCCACTGGCTCGGGGCCTTGAAGGATACCACTCCAGTCTTAAGAAGTGTGAAGTTTGCTTTTGAGAAGTTCTTCACTGTGGTCTTTTTTGCTGGGGGTGGGGGCGGGATGTGGATCTCCAGTGAGATTAATTTATGGTCTGATCTCACCAATGAGGGATATACTTCCGGTGTGGAGCATTTTGTCCCCATGTTTGTGATGATCAGGTCTAGTATATTTTCTCCTCTTGTGGGAGTGGTGACTAGTTGTTCCATAGCATTTGAGTTTATGAACTCAAGGAACCTTTGGGCTAGGGTGTTTGGGCTTGAGTAATGTTCCCAGTCTATGTTTGGGTAGTTGGTCACCCAATATGATGGTGTTTGGAGAGACATTCATACTCTCCAGTGTCTTCAGGAAGGCTGTGTGGGTTTCCTGAGTTTGAGAAGGTGGTCTGTAGCATGTTACAAACTGTAGGGCAGTTTTACCTAAGGTTAATTGCACCTGGATGGTCTCCGATGCTTCGTGCGTTGCCACTAACCTGGAGGTGTGGGTATCCTTTATGAATATGGATACTCCCACTCCTTTTGTGGTTCGGTCTGGATTTTGGGGCCGGAACGCATGATATGAGGTATAACCCGATAGTGCTGGGGTGCTCTCAGGAGCCTTGAACCAGGTTTTAGTCACAGCACAGACATCGATGTTCTCCATACTGAGGAGGGCTTCGAGGGCGTGCATCTTGAGGTTTAGACTTCTGGCATTGAGCAGTATTACCCTTAGTTTTTCTCCATTTTTGTTTTCTAGGGCGGTAGGTTTATCATTTGAGCCTTGCCTAAAAAAGGCACTATGGGGGTGGCCTTTGCCAATATCCGGAAACCCAGGGGTGACATTTGTGCAACTAGGCTTATAAGGGCCTTGGTTGTTATTAGCCTAGTATGTATTTATTTATTTTACATTTGTATCTATGAACTCTTAACAGTTGTGCTGGAAAAAAGCCATCAGTTTTAAATTGTGTATTTTGCTATCAATACTTGAATAGCATAATAATAATATGAATACTCCAGACCATTTCACTTGAGATTTTTATTGTCTAAACCATTCTGGACATGAGGATATGTGTTCAAATTCTCATTTGTTTTCAGAACTCTAGGATCACAAATTTGAGGACCATTATCTCTATTACTTTAAGAATTTCATAGTTATCCGAAGAGTGACGAGACAATTTTTATTTTCACATAACTGTTCAACTTCTAGAAGTTTTGTAGAAGTAAAAAAAATAATTTAGGTCTTTAAACTGAAACCACTTTAGCTCGCTTCTTCATTCAAGATAAACACAGAGTAACACGGGGCTTCATCTCCTGTTTGAGTTTGGTTTCTGAACATGTTACAGGCTTCACATTAGGTCGATTAAAAATCACCATGAGCATTTTCTTTAAGGATGCACTTGCCTAGGTATGTTTCATGAATTTTACTTAGTGTGACTTTTCTCAGCTGAGTAGAAAAATGACTGTTGCCTTCTGAGTAACGGGAAATTGATAAAAGACCTGGCTTTTAATGAGCTGCTTCCTGTTGTCCAGAGTTTTATTCCTTCAGTTTCCGTTTTCCTTCTGTGTGACTCTGAACAAGTCACTTAGCCAGCCAGTACTCCTCTGTTCCCCCTAAACAGCCCCACTTTTCAGGTGATTTGTAGGATTATCAAATAAGTTTTTATTTATCTTGTTAAGGAATGTATGGCTGCAGTGACTTGGGTCACATGATTGAACTACAGCTGCTGTGTGATGTACCGTACTAGCTTTTGTAGTTTTTTTACAGGCATAAGTAGTTGAGGAACAGTCCAACAGACTTCTAGGTCTGTCTCAAAGAAGTCTTCCTTGTTCTCATGCAGATGTGTTGTACTTGGGCTATTGGTTATATGCTTTAATTTTTCATGGTTTTAGTGAACTACAGTGACTCCCTCCCTTTAGATGCAGTTATGAATAACTTAGAGCTGGGAAGGACATTTGTGTTGCCCCTATCCATAAGGGACCAGGGTTTCCCATCCATTCAGCCACATTACATTTGAATAGAGTAAGAGAAGTATTTTGTTTTATGTGGACAGGACAATTCCAAAGAAGTGGAATTCTCTGTGATAAGTAGAACATGTTAGAGGGATAAATAAGTATGTTGCAGAAGAGATTAAAATGTCTTGAGCAGGTGTTTATGCAACCACTGGACTTACAAATGTGCAGTAGGGCTGAGAATATAGGGTCTGATGAGGCTCTGTATATGAGGGAGAGATCACCCCACAGTAACTTGTGTATCCCTGAAAAGAGAGACCAGGCTGAGACATTTTTGCCATTTAGTTGAAGTTTGTGATAATTACATTAGTTGTTTGTTTAACCCTTTCCTGTACAGCATGGCAGCAGTAATACTAGAGTGATTGGGAGGTAAGACCAATACTGAGGAACTGGCTAGCTGCATGGTTGAATGGCAGGTCAAAGAGGATTGTGACAAGAGGCATAATGCTGGGATGTAAGGAAGTGACTAGTGGAATACCACATTGGTCTGTCCTGGGTCCAGCACTCTTGGTTGTCTCTTCATTGTGTTTGTCACTGATATATCTGAGGAAATGGAGAACAGGGTAATCCTCTTTGGTGATGACATGAAGATAAATGCATCATGGATGCAATGAGAAGTGGATAGGGAAAGAGTCTAGATTTCAGCCGAAAGATGACTGGGGTTCAGTGCAAAAAAAAAAAAAAAATCATAGTAATGTACCTGGGTCCAACAACCCTGGTGTGAAATATCAAAGAGGAGTAGAATTGATGACCGAGAATAAAGGGGATGTTTAGGTGTTGATCATACTTAGATTTTGCCTCTGGGAGCATATTAAGAGGGTAGTAACAGCAGTAAACCTGTTGGGTAGATTTTAGAAGCAAAAAGGTAATGCTTTCACTTTGCAGGTTCATAGGGTCTTACTAAGCTTAAAGGAGTACCGCACCCACAGACTCAAAAAACATATTTAAAACATCATGGCATGATGTTTCCTACACTTTAACAGCACTCTGGGGTTATTTACAGGATTTTAAATATTTTTATATGTAATTACAGACTCTGACCACCTGGAGTACAGCATATTGACGTGGTTTGGATAAATCAGGTTGCCACTCAGTATCCCACAAGTCATTTTGTTCAGAAATGTTACATCATGCAGGCCTGCATTTGCCTAAAGCTCTTGTCATTTCAAAGATGTTGCATGCATATAAAGTTCTTAGTAAAATAGAATAGTTAAAGTAACATTCCTTGCTGTTGAATGACTACTTAAAACTGAAACAGTGCAAATGTCACAGAACACACAGAAAGTGCTGTTTACTGCTGCCTTTTTTCTAATTTAGTTTAAATGGCACTAATTTGTGAGACAATGAATTCCAGTTCTTTTACTTCAACCCTCCCCCGCAACACCTAGCTTCCCTGGCTGTCAAAGTCCTGAGGGTAATTTGACTTTGTAATTTCATTGACTGGCAGATCTCAGCAGGGTGCTTGACTCATGCAAGTGAATCTTTGCTCTAGCATTTCTTTTGTTACAGGGGACATTTTTTATTGCTGCACTGTAGCCAAGGCCTTACTTTACTGCATTAGCATCCAGTTTGTATAGCAACTTCTGTAACATCTTCCACCAGGGAGCTAAATAAAACTTAAAATATTAAACCATTTTAGATCTTTATTAGTTTAAGTCTCTAAGGTATCACTTCATGCTTCCACCTTGCTAAAATGATTTACATGTGCAAAGTGTGTTTGGTATTCAGTGTTTGCCTACATATTTTTTTTTACTGCACTGGTTGGTTTGCAAAATCACTTTTGCAGTGTCCCTGGATTTGTCTTTGTACATACAAACCACATTGCTATATTTTCCCCTTCTTTTTTCGTGTCTCCAGAAGTCACTTCTGACAAAATAATTTTTTAATAAAGGATATCAAGGTTAATTTACCTTGAATCAGATAATGGATCACACTGGAAAGAATCACTGTAGAAATATTTGTGCTTGGACTAAATCCCTTACTAAATATTTGCCAGACTACAGTTGAATTGGTGCTATGGCTTTAATTATCCACCATTACATACCAGTTTTTCAGTGTAGTGACAACCTGCCTTGCCCATATACCTTTAGACATGAATATGCATCTACTCCTGTTCATGTATGTGAATTCATCTTCATACTTACGGTGTTGAAGCTACACTGAATTCTAGGTGCTTGATCAGGTTTCACATGGGGCTTGGTTAAAGCTACTCTCAGGTTAAGCCACTATGAATATGTTGCACTGCCACCTCTGATACGAGGGTAATTTAATTTTTTTACCCGCACTGCACACTAGCGGTATCCGATGCAAATACAAGAGAAGTATGCAAGCTATAGACCAAGTGTCAATTGCCATGCAGAATGTACAACTAAAAAATACCAAATGTCTGTGTTTCAAAACATCGCTGTTACTACACTACTACTGAATCAAAGGAACATATTGAAATGTAACAACCTGTTATCAGATGTAATTAAGATTTTTTTCCGGTGGTAAGTATTTTCCATGATTCTCTGGCTTTTTGGTTTCATTCACTTAACTGGCTACCTGTAGGTTTGCTCTTTCTTAGCAAGTTGCAGATAATATTTTATCCCTTTGTTTACCTGTTAGTTTGAATGGGCACACTATGAACGTTTCCAGCTGTAGTCCCTTAACTGTTGCCTTGCATATCTTGCATAATGCAGATATGACTTCTCCATTGCAATGTTCACTTCCTATATCAGACAGTATCAAAATGTTTGATTTAAAGTTTCGTACCTTACTATTTTCGGGACAGCAATCAAATATCTTCACCCCCTGTAAAATACAGCAGCTACCACTCATTTCTCATGTTCATCCATTCTTGAGCTAGCATTATCCACATCATAGTGCCATTTGACATCCCAATTTGCCTGTTATTGTGCAATACCTGTCCATACAGGATAAGATTAATGCATACACCTAACTATATAGCAGCATCAAAAATCAGTACTTACATGATGTATTCACATGCTGGCTTTTGGTTACAATGTGCATATGGAGCAAATACTGCATATTGCACTATTGTGACAAGCCTCTGTACCACTTCACGGTAGCCAGCCTCACAGAGGTCCACTGCACCACAACATTACTTGCAGCTGCAGTCAAATCCACTCATCTCACCACTTTCATAACACTCCTGCAGCTATGCATGCTACCCCAAACATGCCTCCTCTTGCCATTTATGCATTCTGTTAATCTCACTTCTGTCCAGAAAGACCAGTCCCTACAACTGCAGCTGCCAAACAAGTGCCACTACACTGCACCACTTCACGTTAGCCAGCCTCAGACCTCCACTCACCACAACATTACACACATGGTCCACCACAGTTAATGTGATATTACTTCTCACCAACAGTTTAGCATAGTTTCTCCAACTAATGACCTCAGTACAACACAACCATCAGGTCTATACCAATACACGTATTCACAAGTCCTCGGACAAGTAGTGCATATAGGGACTTACTGACATACTGCTAGTCTGCTCTTTCAGCAAGTATTGTCCATATTAACTGCAACCCATGGTTCCACTGATGTCCAAGCTAATGTCCTTCAGTTGTGACAGTCACTTGCTAACACCCTAGCGTAAGGAAAGGTCAAACATGAAAATTCTACTCTAAGCCATGGTCAAAACAAGCAGACACACACACACACACACACACACACACACACACACACACACACACACACACACACAGCAGGGACACACACACACACACACACAGCAGGGACACACACACACACACACACACACAGCAGGGACACACACACACACACACAGCAGGGACACACACACACACACAGCAGGGACACACACACACACAGCAGGGACACACAGCAGGGACACACACAGCAGGGACACACACACACACACAGCAGGGACACACACACACACACACACACACACACACACACACACACACAGCAGGGACACACACACACACAGCAGGGACACACACACACACACACACAGCAGGGACACACACACACACAGCAGGGACACACACACATCACACAGCAGGGACACACACACACACAGCAGGGACACACACACATCACACAGCAGGGACACACACAGCAGGGACACAGCATCCGTAATACATAACCAGTTTTGAATCAACTTGACAGTAACTGACTCCATAGATATATGTCCACTACCAAGCATCCAGACAAAGGATGGCAACATGGTATGAGGCCAAAAACGTTTAATTATGTTACACTTGTTTACTGGGATAGTCGCACTGGATTCATGTCCTTTTGTCAGAGGGCCAGGGAGAAAATATCCAACAGAAGAAATTACATAGATTACGTAAGTTGTATTACATTACATGGATTACACAAGTTATAGAACATTAGAAAATATAAGACAATGCATTTAGCACACTGTTTTATTAATGTTCCCAAATAGGGAGACGCAGATGATCCAACACAAGACAAGGTTTTTTGTACAATGGTTTAGTAATGTTCCCAAACCGGGACTCACAGTTCATGGTCAGACAATTACAATTGAGACACAACTGATTGGAAGCAGAGCTTAAGTAATTGCATTATATAATTTTGTCACACACACACACACAGCAGGGACACACACACACACACACACACACACACACACACACACACAGCAGGGACACACACACACACACACACAGCAGGGACACACACACACACACAGCAGGGACACACAGGGACACACAGCAGGGACACACACACACAGCAGGGACACGCAGGGACACACACACAGCAGGGACACACACACACACACACACAGCAGGGACACACACACACAGCAGGGACACACACACACAGCAGGGACACACACACACACACACAGCAGGGACACACACACACACAGCAGGGACACACACACACACAGCAGGGACACAGCATCCGTAATACATAACCAGTTTTGAATCAACTTGACAGTAACTGACTACATAGATATATGTCCGCTACCAAGCATCCAGACAAAGGATGGCAACATGGTATGAGGCCAAAAACGTTTAATTATGTTACACTTGTATACTGGGATAGTCGCACTGGATTCATGTCCTTTTGTCAGAGGGCCAGGGAGAAAATATCCAACAGAAGAAATTACATAGATTACGTAAGTTGTATTACATTACATGGATTACACAAGTTATAGAACATTAGAAAATATAAGACAATGCATTTAGCACACTGTTTTATTAATGTTCCCAAATAGGGAGACACAGATGGTCCAACACAAGACAAGGTTTTTTGTACAATGGTTTAGTAATGTTCCCAAACCGGGACTCACAGTTCATGGTCAGACAATTACAATTGAGACACAACTGATTGGAAGCAGAGCTTAAGTAATTGCATTATATAATTTTGTCACACACACACACACAGCAGGGACACACACACACACACAGCAGGGACACACACACACACACAGCAGGGACACACACACACACACACAGCAGGGACACACACACACACAGCAGGGACACACACACACACACACACACACACACACAGCAGGGACACACACACACACACACACACAGACAGCAGGGACACACACACACACACAGACAGCAGGGACACACACACACACACACACAGCAGGGACACACACACACACACACACACACACACACACACACACACAGCAGGGACACACACACACACACACAGCAGGGACACACACACACACACACAGCAGGGACACACACACACACACACACACACACACACACACACACAGCAGGGACACACACACACACACAGCAGGGACACACACACACACACACACACACACAGCAGGGACACACACACACACACACACACACAGCAGGGACACACACACACACACACACACACAGCAGGGACACACACACACACAGCAGGGACACACACACACACACAGCAGGGACACACACACAGCAGGGACACAGCATCCGTAATACATAACCAGTTTTGAATCAACTTGACAGTAACTGACTACATAGATATATGTCCGCTACCAAGCATCCAGACAAAGGATGGCAACATGGTATGAGGCCAAAAACGTTTAATTATGTTACACTTGTATACTGGGATAGTCGCACTGGATTCATGTCCTTTTGTCAGAGGGCCAGGGAGAAAATATCCAACAGAAGAAATTACATAGATTACGTAAGTTGTATTACATTACATGGATTACACAAGTTATAGAACATTAGAAAATATAAGACAATGCATTTAGCACACTGTTTTATTAATGTTCCCAAATAGGGAGACGCAGATGGTCCAACACAAGACAAGGTTTTTTGTACAATGGTTTAGTAATGTTCCCAAACCGGGACTCACAGTTCATGGTCAGACAATTACAATTGAGACACAACTGATTGGAAGCAGAGCTTAAGTAATTGCATTATATAATTTTGTCACACACACACACACACACACACACACACACACACACACAGCAGGGACACACACACACACACACACACACAGCAGGGACACACACACACACACACACACACACACACAGCAGGGACACACACACACACACACACACACACACACACACAGCAGGGACACACACACACAGCAGGGACACACACACACACACACACAGCAGGGACACACACACAGCAGGGACACACACACAGCAGGGACACACACACACACACACACAGCAGGGACACACACACACACACACACACACACACACACACACAGCAGGGACACACACACACACACACACACACACACACACACACAGCAGGGACACACACACACACAGGGACACACACACACACAGCAGGGACACACACACACACACACACACACACACACACAGCAGGGACACACACACACACACACAGCAGGGACACACACACACACACACACACAGCAGGGACACACACACACACACACACAGCAGGGACACACACAGCAGGGACACACACACACACACACACACACACACACACACACACACACACACAGCAGGGACACACACACACACACACACAGCAGGGACACACACACACACACACAGCAGGGACACACACACACACACACACACACACACACACACACACACACACACACAGCAGGGACACACACACACACACACACAGCAGGGACACACACACACACACACACACACAGCAGGGACACACACACACACACACACACACACACACACACACAGCAGGGACACACACACACACACACACACACACACACACACACACACACACACACACACACACACACACACACACACACACACACACACACACAGCAGGGACACACACACACACACACACACACACACACACACAGCAGGGACACACACACACACACACACACACACACACACACAGCAGGGACACACACACACACACACAGCAGGGACACACACACACACACACACACAGCAGGGACACACACACACACACACACAGCAGGGACACACACACACACACACACACACACACACAGCAGGGACACACACACACAGCAGGGACACACACACACACAGCAGGGACACACACACACAGCAGGGACACACACACACACACACACAGCAGGGACACACACACACACACACACACAGCAGGGACACACACACACACACACAGCAGGGACACACACACACACACACACACACACACACACACACACACACACACACACACACACACACACAGCAGGGACACACACACACACACACACACAGCAGGGACACACACACACACACACACACACACACACAAGCAGGGACACACACACACACACACACAGGGACACACACACACACACACAGCAGGGACACACACACACACACACACACACACACACAGCAGGGACACACACACACACACACACACAGCAGGGACACACACACACACACACACAGCAGGGACACACACACACACACACACAGCAGGGACACACACACACACACACACACACACAGCAGGGACACACACACACACACACACACACAGCAGGGACACACACACACACACACACACACACACACACACACACACAGCAGGGACACACACACAGCAGGGACACACACACACACAGCAGGGACACACACACACACACACACAGCAGGGACACACACACACACACACACACAGCAGGGACACACACACACACACACACACACAGCAGGGACACACACACACAGCAGGGACACACACACACACACAGCAGGGACACACACACACACACACAGCAGGGACACACACAGCAGGGACACACACACACAGCAGGGACACACACACACACACACACACACACACACACACACACAGCAGGGACACACACACACACACACACACACACAGCAGGGACACACACACACACACACAGCAGGGACACACACACACACACACAGCAGGGACACACACACACACACACACAGCAGGGACACACACACACACACAGCAGGACACACACGGGACACACACACACAGCAGGACACACACGGGACACACACACAGCAGGGACACACACACACACACACACACACACACACACACAGCAGGGACACACACACACACAGCAGGGACACACACACACACACACACACACAGCAGGGACACACACACACACACACACACACACACACACACACACACACACACACACACACACACAGCAGGGACACACACACACACACAGCAGGGACACACACACACACACACACAGCAGGGACACACACACACACACACAGCAGGGACACACACACACACACAGGGACACACACACACACACAGCAGGGACACACACACACACACACAGCAGGGACACACACACACACACACACACACACAGCAGGGACACACACACACACACACACACACACACACACACACACACACACACAGCAGGGACACACACACACACACACAACCAGGGACACACACACACACACACACACACACACACACACACACAACCAGGGACACACACACACACACACACACAACCAGGGACACACACACACACACACAACCAGGGACACACACACACACACACACACAACCAGGGACACACACACACACACACACAACCAGGGACACACACACACACACACAACCAGGGACACACACACAACCAGGGACACACACACACACACACAAACACACACAAAGTACAGTTTTGTACCTACCATAAATGTAGATGTTCGAGGATCCACATTGCTGCAGTCCTAACTATTGGGTAGTCCGCTGTCCAGTCGGCCCGAATACCAAAGTATATGGCTGACGTCGGTCAGGGCGCATTAGACCGACTGACGTCAGGGTACTAATGCGCATGACCGACGTCATATCCTCAGTCTTTCCTTGCCCCAGATGTCAGAAGACCCTAAAAAGACAAGGCCCAATATACCTGCACCAAAAATATGTACAATATATACAAAATTATCAGCATATAACCTCACCTACACAACCACCCTAAACACAGAGGGGAAAGGAGGGAATTGACTGCAGCAATGTGGATCCTCGAACATCTACATTTATGGTAGGTACAAAACTGTACTATGTTCTTCATTCCACATTGCTGCAGTCCTAACTATTGGGTAGAATCCCAAAGCAGAGGTAAGGGAGGCTGGCAAATCATAGAGAAGCAGGAGCTGACAACATGCCTTGCAAAATAGCTGTGGCAAAACCAGCCCTAGACTTAGAGTAGAGAGGAAGGTGATAATGCTTAGAGAAAGTATGCACTGAACTCCAAGTAGCTGCCTCCAAAATATCCTTAGTTGCCACCGCCCTTAGAAATGCTGTTGAAGTGGCAGTAGCCCTAGTGGAATGAGGCCTAATCCCAGCTGGAATCTCCTTGCCATGATGGGAATAACAAAATGCAATGCAAAACCCAATCCACCTAGAAATAGTTTGTTTTGACACAGGCTTGCCCTGCGAACTCAAAGCAAAAGAAACAAACAACTGCTGAGACTGCCTAAAATCCTTAGTCCTGCTTAAATAATAACGCAATTGCCTGTGTACATCTAAAGTGTGCAAAATCTTTTCCCCTTTATTTTGGGGATCTGCATAAAAAGTAGGCAAATGAATAGTTTGGTTTAAAGCCACACTAGAAACCACCTTAGGCATAAAGGAAGGATTAGTAATGTAATGATACCCTATCCTTATGGAAAATCAAAAGGGCTCTACTGCCATAAGGGCCTGCAACTCAGACACCCTTCTTGCAGAAGTAATAGCCAACAGAAAAGCAGTCTTCCATGACAAGTATTTCAATTCAGCAGTAGCCAGGCTCAAAAGGTTGTAGAGTAAGTTTTTCCAACACAAAATTGAGATCCCAAGCAGGAGTAGGAGCTCACGTGGGGGTCTTATATTCTTTGCCCTCTAAGAAACTGCTTGAACAAAGGATGCGAAAACAATGGTGGGTCACAATCATAGTGAGCTGAAATTGCTGCAGCATGAATCTTAATGGAAGAGAAGGACAAACCTTTGTCCAATAACTCAGTAAGATATTGAAGAGCCACACTCAAATTAGGCTCAGAAATCTCCAAATTCTTTGCTGTACTCCAAAATAAAAATCTCTTCCATTTTTCTGCGTACACTTTCCTTGTACTAGGTCTTCTAGCTTCCATAATCACATTTAAAACTTGTTGAGGAAGTTTAAAACTTGTTGAGGAAGTTGAGACCTGCTGTGTTTCAACACAGAATATGCCAGGCTGTTAGATGAAGAGAGTGAAGCTTGACATTGAGCAGATGACCGTCCTTCTGAGATAACAGATGTGGAATCAAAGGTAAAGGCCATGGAGGCTTCCTTACCAGACTCCTTAGTAGTGGGTACCAGTGCTGCCGAGGCCAATCTGGAGCTACTAAAATCATCCTTGGCTTGTCTTGTCTGACCTTTAAGAGCACCTTTGGAAGAAGAGGCAGAGGTGGAAAGGCATACACATGAAGAGTTTTCCAACTGAAAGAGCATCCACTTTCCAAGCTGTGTGATGAAACCCCTTTGTGCAAAACTTTGGCAGCTGGTGGTTTAGTGGAGAAGCGAACAGATCTATGTCTGGAGTTCCCCATGACACTGTCAATTTCTGAAATACATGAAGATCCAGTTTCCACTCGTGGGGATCCATGATTTGTCTGCTTAACACATCTGCTAAGGAGTTCTGTGCTCCCGGCAGAAACCTTGCCTGAAGAGTTAGTTGCAAGCTGAGCGCAGTCTCCCATAAAATCATTGCTTGCCTGCATAGAGGATAAGAATGTGTTCCCCCTTGTTTGTTGATGTACCACATGACAGTTGTGTTGTCTGTTAGAATCAACACCTGCCCTGGAAGAAGTAACTCCTTGAAAGCCATGAAAGCAAACTGGACTGCTAACATCTCCTTCATGTTGATATGTAGATGCTGTAGTCTGGCAGGCCACTTGTCTTGTATCCACTTTCCATTTAGATGAGCTCCCCAAGCAATGTCCGAGGCATCTGTCGTTAAAATCTGACTCGCCTCTGGCCGGGTCACAGAGAGTCCCTTGTTTAGGTGACATTCCTGAGCCCACCACAAAAATTCTTTTGAAGGCAAGGTATTATTTGAATGACAGTGTCCAAATCCTGGCAGTGCTGTGTCCATACATTTTGAGATACCATTGCAGCTTCCTCATATGCAATTTGGCATTGGGAAGCACCAGAATACAAGATGCCATGAACCCTAATGCTTGAAGGACTGTCCTTGCAGTCAGCACGGACTGATGAGATAGTTGATGGAAGTAAAGGGATAGACTCTTTTGTTTGTCCGGGGTTAAAAGGCCATCTGGGCTGCTGTATTCAGTCTCACACCCAGAAAGCACATGTCTTGAGAGGGTACTAGACTGGACTTTATTTCGCTCACAGAATACCCTAGGCATCTTAGCACTGCTATAACATATTCCAGATGCTGTAGAAGGTCTTCCTTGTCTTGAGCCAGAATCAGGCAGTCGTCCAAGTAAGGATAGATTTGAATTCCTTTTTAGCCTGAAGTAAGCTATCACTGGAGCCAGAACCTTTGTGAATACTCTGGGCGCAGTAGATAAGCCAAAGGGCAATGCAGAGAACTGATAATGAGAATTTCCAGCTCGAAAACGCAGATACTTCCTGCAACTTAGTCTTATAGGCACATGAAGGTAAGCTTCCTTGAGATCTAAAGTTACCATCCAGTGATCTTTGCCCAGCAGAGGTAAAAGCTGTTGTAACGTCAACATCTTGAACTTGGGAATGTCCAGATGAGTGTTGAGGATAGATAAATCCAAAATTGGTCTCCACGTGTTCCCCTTCTTGGTACTAGGAACAGGCGAGAATAAAATCCTAGGCCCCTTTCTGATACAGGGACTGGCTGAATGGCCCTATTTGGAGTAACAGAGAAATTTGCTTGTGAGCCTCTTTCCTTTGTGGAGGAGGAACGTCTGGCATGCCTTTGAAAGGGGCAATGTATGGAAATAAAACCTGTAACCGTGGTGAATGATATCCAACACCCATCTGTCTTGAGTAATTAAATCCCAATTTTCTTTGAAAAGAGACCGCCTTCCTCCTAAAGGAGCTGCCAGACGAGAATCTACTGGCAGCTGAAAAGGCAGGTCATTGGGTCTGTTTACGAAAGGACTGACCCCTGCCCTCACCAGAAGTCTGAGCAGGTGAACTCCCTGTTCTAGGCCTAAAAGAACCTTGGGCTCTGCCCCTACCACGTCTAGACCTACCCCTAGACTGGGAATCATAAGCAGGAGATGTCCATCGCTTAGTAGGCCAATTTCTACTAAACCCGGTGGCTGCACCTGCAAAAATCTTTAACAGTTTGCATAGACTTAGCTTTGTCCTCCATTTTCTTTAAAACTGCTTCCACAGGCGAACCAAACAACACATCAGACTGTAAAGGAGCATCCAAAATCCTTGTCTTAACATGCTCAGCTAAATTCTGATCCCTCAACCAGGCATGCCTGCGAAGAACAGAACTAGTGGCAGCCACCTCGAGGAGGCCTGTACAGCATCAAAACCACTGCTTCCAGCAGAACTGA
>NC_056737.1:1187723817-1187878121 GCF_019279795.1 Protopterus annectens
AAAAAATTTTTACCTCACATTACATAATATATTAATAACAAGTAGTAGGAGTGACCTCACCTTACATAACACATGTTATTAACATGTAGTAGGAGTGACCTTACATTACATAATGCATATTAATAACAAGTAGTAGGAGTGACCTCACATTACATAATATATTAATAACAAGTAGTAGGAGTGACCTCTCATTACATAATATATTAATAACAAGTCATAGGTGTGACCTCACATTAAACTTACATTACATAATGCATATTAATAACAAGTAGTAGGAGTGACCTCACTTTACTTAATGTATAGTAATAACTCATTGTAGGAGTGGCCTCACACTACATAATATATATTAATAACATATTGTAGGAGTGACCTTACATTACATAATGTATATTAATAACTCATTGTAGGAGTGACTGTACATTACATAATGCACATTAATAACAAGTAGTAGGAGTGACCTCACATTACACAATATATTAATAACATGTAGTAGGAGTGACCTCACATTACATAATATATATTAATAGCATGTAGTAGGAGTGACCTCACACTGCATAATATATATTAATAACATGTAGAAGTGAAGTCATATTACATAACACATATTAATAACATATAGTAGGAGTGACCACACATTACATAATGCATATTAATAACTAGTAGGAGTGACCTCACATTACATAATATATTAATAACAAGTAGTAGGAGTGACCTCACATTACATAATATATATTAATAACATGTAGTAGGAGTGACCTCACATTACATAATATATATTAATAACATGTAGAAGTGACCTCACATTACATAACACATATTAATAACATATAGTAGGAGTGGCCTCACATTACATAATGCATATTAATAACAAGTAGTAGGAGTGACCTCACATTACATAATATATATTAATAACATATAGTAGGATGACCTCACATTACATAATATATATTAATAACATGTAGAAGTGACCTCACATTGCATAATATAAAGTAATAACATGTAGTAGGAGTGACCTCACATTACATAATATATTAATAACAAGTAGTAGGAGTGACCTCACATTACATAATACATATTAATAACAAGTAGTAGGAGTGACCTCACATTGCATAATATATATTAATAACATATAGTATGATGACCTCACATTACATAATATATATTAATAACATGTAGAAGTGACCTCACATTACATAATGCATATTATTAACAAGTAGTAGGAGTGAAGTCACATTACATAATATATTAATAACAAGTAGTAGGAGTGACCTCACATTACATAATATCTATTTATAACATGTAGTAGGAGTGACCTCACATTACATAATGCATATTAATAACAAGTAGTAGAAGTGACCTCACATTACATAACACATATTAATAACATATAGTAGGAGTGACCTCACATTACATAATGCATATTAATAACAAGTAGTAGGAGTGACCTCACATTACATAATATATATCAATAACATGTAGAAGTGACCTCACATTACATAACACATATTAATAACATATAGTAGGAGTGACCTCACATTACATAATGCAAATTAATAACAAGTAGAAGGAGTGACCTCAAATTACATAATATCTATTAATAACATGTAGTAGGAGTGACCTCACATTACATAATGCATATTATTAATAGTATAATTAGTATGAGTGACCTCACATTACATAATATGTTAATAGCATGTAGTAGGAGTGACCTCACATTACATAATATATTAATAATATGTAGTAGGAGTGAATTCACATTACATAATATATTAATAATATGTAGTAGGAGTGAATTCACATTACATAATACATGCTAATAACATGTAGTAGGAGTGACCTCACATTGCATAATTTATATTAATAACAAGAAGTAGGAGTGACCTCAGGTTACATACTACATATTAACAGCATGTAGTAGGAGTGACCTCACATTACATAATATATATTAATAACATATAGTAGGAGTGACCTCACATTACATAATGCAAATTAATAACAAGTAGTAGGAGCGACCTCAAATTACATAATATCTATTAATAACATGTAGTAGGAGTGACCTCACATTACATAATGCATATTAATAACAAGTAGTAGGAGTGACCTCAAATTACATAATATCTATTAATAACATGTAGTAGGAGTGACCTCACATTACATAATATATTAATAGCATGTAGTAGGAGTGACCTCACATTGCATAATATATATTAATAACATGTAGAAGTGACGTCACATTACATACTACATATTAATAGCATGTAGTAGGAGTGACCTCACATTACATAATATATATATTAATAACATGTAGAGCTGACCTCACAGTTCAAAATACATATTTATAACAAGTAGTAGGAGTGACCTCACATTACATAATGTATATTAATAACATATAGTAGGAGTGACCTCACATTACATAATGCATATTAATAACATGTAGTAGGAGTGACCTCACATTGCATAATATATATTATATAACATGTAGTAGGAGTGACCTCACATTACATAATATATATTAATAACATGTAGTAGGAGTGACCTCACATTACATAATATATATTAATAACATGTAGAAGTGACCTCACATTACATAACACATATTAATAACATATAGTAGGAGTGACCTCACATTACATAATGCATATTAATAACAAGTAGTAGGAGTGACCTCACATTACATAATATATATTAATAACATGTAGTAGGAGTGACCTCACATTACATAATGTATATTAATAACAAGTAGTAGGAGTGACCTCACATTACATAATACATATTAATAACATATAGTAGGAGTGACCTCACATTACATAATGCATATTAATAACAAGTAGTAGGAGTGACCTCACATTACATAATATATATTAATAACATATAGTAGTAGGAGTGACTTCACATTACATAATATATTAATAACAAGTAGTAGGAGTGAACTCACATTACATAATATATATTAATAACATGCAGTAGGAGTGACCTCACACTGCATAATATATATTAATAACATAGTAGGAGTGACCTCAAATTACATAATATCTATTAATAACATGTAGTAGGAGTGACCTCACATTACATAATACATATTAATAACAAGTAGTAGTAGTGACCTCAAATTATACAATATATTAATAAGATGGAGTAGGAGTGACCTCCCGTTACATAATATATATTAATAACATGTGGTAGGAGTGACCTCACACTACATAATATATATTAATGACATGTAGAAGTGATCTCACATTACATAATGCATATTAATAACAAGTAGTAGGAGTGACCTCACATTACATAATATATATTAATAACACATAGAATGATGACCTCACATTATCTAATATATATTGGTAACATGTATAAGTGAACTCACATTGCATAATATATTAATAACAACAAGTAGGAGTGACCGCACATTACATAATACATATTAATAACAAGTAGTAGAAGTGACCTCACATTACATAATGTATATTAATAACAAGTAGTAGGAGTGACCTCACATTACATAATATATATTAATAACATGTAGTAGGAGTGACCTCACATTACATAATATATATTAATAACATATAGTAGGAGTGACCTCACATTACATAATATATATTAATAACATGTAGTAGGAGTGACCTCTCATTACATAACACATATTAATAACATATAGTAGGAGTGACCTCACATTACATAATGCATATTAATAACAAGTAGTAGGAGTGACCTCACATTACATAATATATATTAATAACATGTAGTAGGAGTGACCTCACATTACATAATATATATTAATAACATATAGAAGTGACCTCACATTACATAACACATATTAATAATAAGCAGTAGGAGTGACCTCACATTACATAATATCTATTTATAACATGTAGTAGGAGTGACCTCACATTACATAATGTATATTAATAACAAGTAGTAGGAGTGACCACACATTACATAATATATATTAATAACATGTAGTGGGAGTGACCTCACATTACATAATATATATTAATAAGTAGTAGAAGTGACCTCACATTACATAATATATATTAATAACATATAGTAGCAGTGACCTCACATTACATAATATATTAATAACAAGTAGTAGGAGTGACTTCACATTACATAATACATGTTATTAACGTAGTAGGAGTGACCTCACAATACATAATGCATATTAATAACATGTAGTAGGAGTGACCTCACATTACATAATATATTAATAACATGTAGGAGTGACTTCACATTACATAATGAATATTAATAACAAGTAGTAGGAGTGACCTCACATTACATAATATATATTAATAACATGTAGTAGGAGTGACCTCACACTGCATAATATATATTAATAACATGTAGAAGTGACCTCACATTACATAACACATATTAATAACATATAGTAGGAGTGACCTCACATTACATAATGCATATTAATAACAAGTAGTAGGAGTGACCTCACATTACATAATATATTAATAACAAGTAGTAGGAGTGACCTCACATTACATAATATATTAATAACAAGTAGTAGGAGTGACCTCACATTACATAATACATGTTATTAACATGTAGTAGGAGTGACCTCACATTACATAATGCATATTAATAACATGGAGTAGGAGTGACCTCACATTACATAATATATATTAATAGCATGTAGTAGCAGTGACCGTACATTACATAATGCATATTAATAACAAGTAGTCGGAGTGACCTCAAAGTAAATAATATATTAATAACATATAGTAGGAGTGACCTCACATTACATAATGCATATTAATAACAAGTAGTAGGAGTGACCTCACATTACATAATATATATTAATAACATGTAGTAGGAGTGACCTCACATTACATAATATATATTAATAACATGTAGAAGTGACCTCACATTACATAACACATATTAATAACATATAGTAGGAGTGACCTCACATTACATAATATATATTAATAACATGTAGAAGTGACCTCTCATTGCATACTATATATTAATAACATGGGTAGGAGTGACCTCACATTACATAATAAATTAATAACATGTAGTAGGATTGACCTCACATTACATAATATGTATTAATAACATGTAGCAGTGACCTCACATTACATAATATATTAATAACAAGTAGTAGGAGTGACCTCACATTACATAATGCATATTAATAACAAGTAGTAGGAGTGACCTCACATTACATAATATATATTAATAACATGTAGTAGGAGTGACCTCACATTACATAATATATATTAATAACATGTAGTAGGAGTGACCTCACATTACATAATATATATTAATAACATGTAGAAGTGACCTCACATTACATAATATATATTAATAACATGTAGAAGTGACCTCACATTGCATAATATATATTAATAACATGTAGTAGGAGTGACCTCACATTACATAATATATATTAATAACATGTAGTAGGAGTGACCTCACATTACATAATATATATTAATAACATATAGAAGTGACCTCACATTACATAATGCATATTATAAACAAGTAGTAGCAGTGACCTCACATTACATAATATATTAATAACAAGTAGTAGGAGTGACTTCACATTACATAATACATGTTAATAACATGTAGTAGGAGTGACCTCACATTACATAATGTATATTAATAACAAGTAGTAGGAGTGACCTCACATTACATAATATATTAATAACATGTAGTAGGAGTGACCTCACATTACATAATATATATTAATAACATGTAGTAGGAGTGACCTCACATTACATAATATATATTAATAACATGTAGAAGTGACCTCACATTACATAACACATATTAATAACATATAGTAGGAGTGACCTCACATTACATAATGCATATTAATAACAAGTAGTAGGAGTGACCTCACATTACATAATATATATTAATAACATGTAGAAGTGACCTCACATTACATAACACATGTTAATAACATATAGGAGTGACCTCACATTACATAATATATTAATAACATGGAGTAGGAGTGACCTCACATTACATAATATATATTAATAACATGTAGAAGGATGACCTCACATTACATAATATATATTAATAACATGTAGAAGTGACCTCACATTGCATAATTTATATTAATAACAAGTAGTAGGAGTGACCTCACATTACATACTACATATTAATAGAATGTAGTAGGAGTGACCTCACATTACATAATATATATTAATAACATATAGAAGTCACGTCACATTACATAATACATATTAATAACAAGCAGTAGGAGTGGCCTCACATTACATAACATATTAATAACATGTAGTAGGAGTGACCTCACATTACATAATATAAAGTAATAACATGTAGTAGGAGTGACCTCACATTACATAATATTTATTAACAACATGTAGAAGTGACCTCACCTTACATAATACATATTAATAATATGTAGTAGGAATGACCTCACACTGCATAATATATATTAATAACATATAGTATGATGACCTCACATTACATAATATATATTAATAACATGTAGTAGAAGTGACCTCACATTACATAATATATATTAATAACATGTAGAAGTGACCTCACATTACATAATGCATATTATTAACAAGTAGTAGGAGTGAAGTCACATTACATAATATATTAATAACAAGTAGTAGGAGTGACCTCACATTACATAATATATATTAATAACATGTAGTAGGAGTGACCTCACACTGCATAATATATATTAATAACATGTAGAAGTGAAGTCATTACATAATGCATATTAATAACAAGTAGTAGGAGTGACCTCCCATTACATAATATATATTAATAACATGTGGTAGGAGTGACCTCACACTACATAATATATATTAATAACATGTAGAAGTGACCTCTCATTACATAACACATATTAATAACATATAGTAGGAGTGACCTCACATTACATAATGCATATTAATAACAAGTAGTAGGAGTGACCTCACATTACATAATATATATTAATAACATGCAGAAGTGACCTCACATTGCATATATTAATAACATGTAGTAGAGTGACCTCACATTACATAATATATTAATAGCATGTAGTAGGAGTGACCTCACATTACATAATATACATTAATAACATTTAGAAGTCACCTCACATTACATGATACAAATCAATAACAAGAAGTAGGAGTGACCTCACATAACATAACATATTAATAACATGTAGTAGGAGTGACCTCACACTACATAATATATATTAATAACATATTGTAGGAGTGACCTTACATTACATAATGTATATTAATAACAAGGAGTAGGAGTGACCTCACATTACATAATATATAGTAATAACATGTAGAAGGATGACCTCACATTACATAATATATACTAATAACATGTAGAAGTGACCTCACATTGCATAATATATATTAATAACATGTAGTGAGAGTGTCCTCACTTTACATAATATATATTAATAACATGTAGAAGTGACCTCACATTGCATAATATATATTAATAACATGTAGTAGGAGTGACCTCACATTACATAATATATATTAATAACATATAGAAGTGACCTCACATTACATAACACATATTAATAACATATAGGAGTGACCTCACATTACATAATAGATTAATAATAAGTAGTAGGAGTGACCTCACATTACATAATATCTATTTATAACATGTAGTAGGAGTGACCTCACATTACATAATGCATATTATAAACAAGTAGTAGCAGTGACCTCACATTACATAATACATGTTATTAACATGTAGTAGGAGTGACCTCACATTACATAACACATATTAATAACATATAGTAGGAGTGACCTCACATTACATAATGCATATTAATAACAAGTAGTAGGAGTGACCTCACATTACATAATATATATTAATAACATGTAGTAGGAGTGACCTCACATTACATAATATATATTAATAACATGTAGTAGGAGTGACCTCACACTGCATAATATATATTAATAACATATAGTAGGATGACCTCACATTACATAATATATATTAATAACATGTAGAAGTGACCTCTCATTACATAACACATATTAATAACATATAGTAGGAGTGACCTCACATTACATAATGCATATTAATAACAAGTAGTAGGAGTGACCTCACATTACATAATATATATTAATAACATGTAGTAGGAGTGACCTCACATTACATAATACATGTTAATAACATGTAGTAGGAGTGACCTCACATTACATAATATCTATTAATAACATGTAGTAGGAGTGACCTCACATTACATAATGAATATTAATAACAAGTAGTAGGAGTGACCTCACATTACATAATATATTAATAGCATGTAGGAGTGACGTAACATGACATAATATATTAATAACATGTAGAAGTGACCTCACATTACATAACACATGTTAATAACATATAGGAGTGACCTCACATTACATAATATATTAATAACATGGAGTAGGAGTGACCTAACATTACATAATACATGTTAATAACATGTAGAAGTGACCTCACATTGCATAATATATATTAATAATATGCAGAAGTGACCTCACATTGCATAATTTATATTAATAACAAGTAGTAAGAGTGACCTCACATTATATAATATATATTAATAGCATGTAGTAGGAGTGACCTCACATTACATAATATATATTAATAACATGTAGAAGTCACGTCACATTACATAATACATATTAATAACAAGCAGTAGGAGTGGCCTCACATTACATGACATATTAATAACATGTAGTAGGAGTGACCTCACATTACATAATATATATTAACAACATGTAGTATGAGTGACCTCAGAATACATAATATATATTAATAACATGTAGACATTACATCATGTTACATACTATATATTAATAACATGTAGTAGGAGTGTCCTCAGAATATATATTATATATTAATAACATGTAGAAGTGACATCACATTACATAATACATGTTATTAACATGTAGTAGGAGTGACCTCACATTACATAATGCATATTAATAACAAGTAGTAGAAGTGACCTCACATTACATAACACATATTAATAACATATAGTAGGAGTGACCTCACATTACATAATGCATATTAATAACAAGTAGTAGGAGTGACCTCACATTACATAATATATATTAATAACATGTAGTAGGAGTGACCTCACACTGCATAATATATATTAATAACATGTAGTAGGAGTGACCTCACACTGCATAATATATATTAATAACATATAGTAGGATGACCTCACATTACATAATATATATTAATAACATGTAGAAGTGACCTCTCATTACATAACACATATTAATAACATATAGTAGGAGTGACCTCACATTACATAATGCATATTAATAACAAGTAGTAGGAGTGACCTCACATTACATAATATCTATTAATAACATGTAGTAGGAGTGACCTCACATTACATAATATATTAATAATATGTAGTAGGAGTGACCTCACATTACATAATACATGCTAATAACATGTAGTAGGAGTGACCTCACATTGCATAATATATATTAATAACATGTAGAAGTGACCTCACATTGCATAATTTATATTAATAACAAGTAGTAGGAGTGACCTCACATTACATACTACATATTAATAGCATGTAGTAGGAGTGACCTCACATTACATAATATATATTAATAACATGTAGAAGTCACGTCACATTACATAATACATATTAATAACAAGTAGTAGGAGTGACCTCACATTACATAACATATTAATAACATGTAGTAGGAGTGACCTCACATTACATAATATATATTAACAACATGTAGTATGAGTGACCTCAGAATACATAATATATATTAATAACATGTAGAAGTGACATCACATTACATACCATATATTAATAACATGAAGTAGGAGTGACCTCAAAATACATATTATATATAAATAACATGTAGACGTGACATCTGATTACATAATACATATTAATAACATGTAGTAGGGCCATTACATAATATATTAATAACAAGTAGTAGGAGTGACCTCACATTGCATAATATATATTATATAACATGTAGTAGGAGTGAACTCACACTGCATAATATACATTAATAAGATATAGTAGGAGTGACCTCACATTACATAATATATTAATAGCATGTAGTAGGAGTGACCTCACATTACATAATATATTAATAACAAGTCGTAGGAGTGACCTCACATTGCATAATATATTAATAACAAGTAGTAGGAGTGACTTCACATTACATAATACATGTTATTAACATAGTAGGAGTGACCTCACAATACATAATGCATATTAATAACAAGTAGTAGGAGTGACCTCACATTACATAATATATTAATAACATGTAGTAGGAGTGACCTCACATTACATAATATATATTAATAACATGTAGTAGGAGTGACCTCACATTACATAATGCATATTAATAACAAGTAGTAGGAGTGACCTCACATTACATAATATATATTAATAACATGTAGTAGGAGTGACCACACACTGCATAATATATATTAATAACATACAGTAGGATGACCTCACATTACATAATATATATTAATAACAAGTAGTAGGAGTGACCTCACATTACATAATATATTAATAGCATGTAGTAGGAGTGACCTCACATTACATAATATATTAATAATATGTAGTAGGAGTGACCTCACATTACATAATATATTAATAACATGGAGTAGGAGTGACCTAACATTACATAATACATGTTAATAACATGTAGTAGGAGTGACCTCACATTACATAATATATATTAATAACATGTAGAAGTGACCTCACATTACATAACACATATTAATAACATATAGTAGGAGTGACCTCACATTACATAATATATTAATAACAAGTAGTAGGAGTGACCTCACATTACATAATATATATTAATAACATGTAGTAGGAGTGACCTCACATTACATAATATATATTAATAACATGTAGAAGTGACCTCACATTACATAACACATATTAATAACATATAGTAGGAGTGACCTCACATTACATAATGCATATTAATAACAAGTAGTAGGAGTGACCTCACATTACATAATATATATTAATAACATGTAGTAGGAGTGACCTCACATTACATAATATATTAATAATATGTAGTAGGAGTGACCTCACATTACATAATATATTAATAATATGTAGTAGGAGTGACCTCACATTACATAATATATTAATGACATGTAGTAGGAATGACATCACATTACATAATATATATTAATAACATATAGTAGGAGTGACCGCACATTACATAATACATATTAATAACAAGTAGTAGAAGTGACCTCACATTACATAACACATATTAATAACATATAGTAGGAGTGACCTCACATTACATAATGCATATTAATAACAAGTAGTAGGAGTGACCTCACATTACATAATATATTAATAGCATGTAGTAGGAGTGACCTCACATTACATAATATATATTAATAACATGTAGGAGTGACCTCACTTTACATAATATATTAATAACAAGTAGTAGGTGTGACCTCACATTACATAATATATATTAATAACATGTAGTAGGAGTGACCTCACACGCATAATATATATTAATAACAAGTAGTAAGAGTGACGTCACATTACATAATACATATTAATATAAAGTAGTAGAAGTGACCTCACATTACATAAAAGATTATTAATATGTAGTAGAAGTGAATTCACATTACATAATATATATTAATAACATATAGTAGGAATGACCTCAAATTACAAAATATATTAATAACATGTAGTAGGAGTGACCTCACATTACATATAGTAGTAGTGACCTCATACTCCCGTTACATAATATATATTAATAACATGTGGTAGGAGTAACCTCACACTACATAATATATTAATAAGATTTAGTAGGAGTGACCTCACATTACATAATGCATATTAATAACAAGTAGTAGGAGTGACCTCACATTACATAATATATTAATAACAAGTAGTAGGAGTGACCTCACATTACATAATGCATATTAATAACAAGTAGTAGGAGTGACCTCACATTACATAATATATTAATAACATGTAGTAGGAGTGACCTCACATTACATAATCTATTAATAACAAGTAGTAGGAGTGACCTCACATTACATAATATATATTAATAACATGTAGAAGTGACCTCACATTACATAACACATATTAATAACATATAGTAGGAGTGAGCTCACATTACATAATATATATTAATAACATGTAGTGGGAGTGACCTCACAATGCATAATATATTAATAACAAGTAGTAGGAGTGACCTCACATTACATAATAGATATTAATAACAAGTAGTAGGAGTGACCTCACATTACATAATATATTAATAGCATGTAGTAGGAGTGACCTCACATTACATAATATATTAAAAATATGTAGTACGAGTGACCTCCCATTACATAATATCTATTAATAACATGTAGAAGGATGACCTCACATTACATAATATATATTAATAACATGTAGAAGTCATGTCACATTACATAATACATATTAATAACATAGTAGGAGTGACCTCACACTACATAATATATATTAATAACATGTAGTAGGAGTGCCCTCACTTTACATAATGTACATTAATAACAAGCAGTAGGAGTGACCTCACATTACATAATATATAGTAATAACTAATTGTAGGAGTGACCCTACATTACATAATGCATATTAATAACAAGTAGTAGGAGTGACCTCACATTACATAATATATTAATAACATGTAGTAGGAGTGACCTCACATTACATAATATATATTAATACCATGTAGTAGGAGTGACCTCACATTACATAATATATATTAATAACATGTAGTAGGAGTGACCTCACATTACATATATTAATAACATGTAGAAGTGACTCACATTACATAATATATATTAATATCATGTAGTAGAAGTGACCTCAAATTACATAATATATTAATAACATGTAGTAGGAGTGACCTCACATTACATAATGTATATTAATAACAAGTAGTAGGAGTGACCTCACATTACATAATATATTAATAATATGTAGTAGGAGTGACCTCACATTACATAATATATTAATAATATGTAGTAGGAGTGACCTCACATTGCATAATATATATTAATAACATGTAGAAGTGACCTCACTACATAATATATATTAATAACAAGTAGTAGGAGTGACCTCACATTACATAATATATTAATAAGATGTAGTAGGAGTGACCTCACATTACATAATATATATTAATAACATGTAGAAGTCACGTCACATTACATAATACATATTAATAACAAGTAGTAGGAGTGACCTCACATTACATAATACATATTAATAACAAGTAGTAGGAGTGACCTCACATTACATAACATATTAATAACATGTAGTAGGAGTGACCTCACATTACCTAATACATGCTAATAAGATGTAGTAGGAGTGACCTCACATTGCATAATATATTAATAACAAGTAGTAGGAGTGACCTCACATTACATAATATATATTAATAACATGTAGAAGGATGACCTCACATTACATAATATATATTAATAACATGTAGAAGTGACCTCACATTACATAATACATATTAGTAATATGTAGTAGGAGTGACCTCACACTGCATAATATATTAATAACATGTAGTAGGAGTGACCTCATTACATAATATATATTAATAACATATAGTAGGAGTGACCTCACATTACATAATATATTAATAACATGTAATAGGAGTGACCTCACATTACATAATATATATTAATAACATGGAGTAGGAGTGATCTCATATTACATAATATATATTAATAACATGTCACAGGAGTGACCTCACACTACATAATATATATTAACAACATGTAGTAGGAGTGACCTCACATTACATAATATATATTAATAACATATAGTAGGAGGACCTCACATTACATAATATATTAATAAAAAGTAGTAGGTGTGACCTCACATTACATAATATATATTAATAACATATAGTAGGATGACCTCACATTACATAATATATTAATAACAAGTAGTAGGAGTGACCTCACATTACATAATATATGTTAATAGCATGTAGTAGGAGTGACCTCACATTACATAATATATATTAATAACATGTAGAAGTTACCTCACATTACATAACATATTAATAACATGTAGTAGGAGTGACCTCACATTACATAATATATTAATAACAAGTAGTAGGAGTGACCTCACCTTACATAACACATGTTATTAACATGTAGTAGGAGTGACCGCACATCACGTAATATGTATTAATAACATGTAGAAGTGAGCTCACATTGCATAATATATATTAATAACATGTAGTAGGAGTGACCTCACATTACATAATATATTAATAACATGTAGTAGGAGTGACCTCACATTACATAATATATATTAATAAAGTAGTAGAGTGACCTCACATTACATAATATATTAATAGCATGTAGTAGGAGTGACCTCACATTACATAATATATATTAATAACATGTAGTAGGAGTGACCTCACATTACATAATATATTAATAACATGTAGAAGTGACCTCCCATTATATAATACATATTAATAACAAGTAGTAGGAATGACCTCAAATTGCATAATATATTAATAACAAGAAGTAGGAGTGACCTCACATTACATAATATATAGAAATAACATGTAGGAGTGACCTCATATTAAATAATATATTAATAAGATGGAGTATGAGTGACCTCAATTTACATAATATATATTAATAACATGTAGTAGGAGTGACCTCACACTGCATAATATATATTAATAACATGTAGAAGTGACGTCACATTACATAACACATATTAATAACATATAGTAGGAGTGTCCTTACATTACATAATATATATTAATAACATGTGGTAGGAGTGACCTCACACTACATAATATATATTAATAACATGTAGTAGGAGTGACCTCACATTACATAATATATATTAATAACATGTAGTAGGAGTGACCTCACATTACATAATATATTAATAGCATGTAGTAGGAGTGACCTCACATTGCATAATATATTAATAACATGTATAAGTGAACTCACATTACATAATATATTAATAAAAAGTACTAGGAGTGACCTCACATTACATAATATATTAATAACAAGTCGTAGGAGTGACCTCACATTGCATAATATATATTAATAACATGTAGTAGGAGTGACCTCACATTACATAATATATATTAATAACATGTAGAAGTGACCTCACATTGCATAATATATATTAATAACATGTAGTAGGAGTGACCTCACATTACATAATATATTAATAGCATGTAGTAGGAGTGACCTCACATTACATAATATATTTATAACATGTAGTAGGAGTGACCTCACATTACATAATACATATTAATAACAAGTAGTAGAAGTGACCTCACATTACATAACACATATTAATAACATATAGTAGGAGTGACCTCACATTACATAATGCATATTAATAACAAGTAGTAGGAGTGACCTCACATTACATAATATATATTAATAACATGTAGTAGGAGTGACCTCACATTACATAATATATATTAATAACATGTAGAAGTGACCTCACATTACATAACACATATTAATAACATATAGTAGGAGTGACCTCACATTACATAATATATTAATAACAAGTAGTAGGAGTGACCTCACATTACATAATATATTAATAACATGTAGTAGGAGTGACCTCACATTACATAATATATTAATAATATGTAGTAGAAGTGACTTCACATTACATAATATATTAATAAGATGGAGTAGGAGTGACCTCCCGTTACATAATATATTAATAACAAGTAGTAGGAGTGACCTCACATTACATAATATATTAATAACAAGTAGTAGGAGTGACCTCACATTACATAATATATTAATAACATGTAGTAGGAGTGACCTCACATTACATAATATATATTAATAACACGTAGAATGATGACCTCACATTACCTAATATATATTGATAACATGTATAAGTGAACTCACATTGCATAATATATTAATAACAACAAGTAGGAGTGACCTCACATTACATAATACATATTAATAACATGTAGAAGTGACCTCACATTACATAACACATATTAATAACATATAGTAGGAGTGACCTCACATTACATAATGTATATTAATAACAAGTAGTAGGAGTGACCTCACATTACATAATATATATTAATAACATGTAGTAGGAGTGACCTCACAATGCATAATATATATTAATAACATGTAGAAGTGATGTCACATTACATAACACATATTAATAACATTTAGTAGGAGTGACCTCACATTACATAATGCATATTAATAACAAGTAGTAGGAGTGACCTCACATTACATATAGTAGGAGTGACCTCAAAATAAATAATATATTAATAACATGGAGTAGGAGTGACCTCACTTTACATAATATATATTAATAACATGTAGTAGGAGTGACCTCACACTGCATAATATATATTAATAACATGTAGAAGTGACGTCACATTACATAACACATATTAATAACATATAGTAGGAGTGACCTCACATTACATAATGCATATTAATAACAAGTAGTAGGAGTGACCTCACATTACATAATATATTAATAGCATGTAGTAGGAGTGACCTCACATTATATAATATATATTAATAACATGTAGAAATCACGTCACATTACATAATACATATTAATATCAAGTAGTAGGAGTGACCTCACCTTACATAACATAATATATATTAATAACATGTAGTAGAAGTGACCTCACATTACATAACACATATTAATAACATATAGTAGGAGTGACCTCACTTTACATAATGTATTTAATAACAAGTAGTATGAGTGATCTCACATTACATAATATATATTAATAACATGTAGTAGGAGTGACCTCACATTACATAATATATATTGATAACATGTATAAGTGAACTCACATTGCATAATATATTAATAACATATAGTAGGAGTGACCTCACATTACATAATGCATATTAATAACAAGTAGTAGGAGTGACCTCACATTACATAATATATATTAATAACATGTAGTAGGAGTGACCTCACACTGCATAATATATATTAATAACATATAGTAGGAGTGACCTCACATTACATAATGCATATTAATAACAAGTAGTAGGAGTGACCTCACATTACATAATATATTAATAACATGTAGTAGGAGTGACCTCACATTACATAATATATATTAATAACATGTAGTAGGAGTGACCTCACATTACATAATATATATTAATAACATGTAGGAGTGACATCACATTACATAATGCAAATTAATAATAAGCAGTAGGAGTGACCTCACATTACATAATATCTATTTATAACATGTAGTAGGAGTGACCTCACATTACATAATGCATATTATAAACAAGTAGTAGCAGTGACCTCACATTACATAATATATTAATAACAAGTAGTAGGAGTGACCTCACATTACATAATATATATTAATAACATGTAGTAGGAGTGACCTCACACTGCATAATATATATTAATAACATATAGTAGGATGACCTCACATTACATAATATATATTAATAACATGTAGGAGTGACATCACATTACATAACGCATATTAATAACAAGTAGTAGGAGTGACCTCACATTACATAATATCTATTAATAACATGTAGTAGGAGTGACTCACATTACATAATATATCTTATTAACATGTAGGAGTGACCTCCCATTACATAATATCTATTTATAACATGTAGTAGGAGTGACCTCACATTACATAATGCATATTATTAACAACTAGTAGGAGTGACTTCACATTACATAATATATTAATAACAAGTAGAAGTGACCTCTCATTACATAACACATATTAATAACATATAGTGGAGTAACCTCACATTACATAACACATATTAATAACATGTAGTAGGAGTGACCTCCCATTACATAATATCTATTAATAACATGTAGTAGGAGTGACCTCACATTACATAATATATTAATAACAAGTAGTAGGAGTGACCTCACATTACATAATACATATTAATAACATATAGTAGGAGTGACCTCACATTACATAATATATTAATAACAAGTAGTAGGAGTGACCTCACATTACATAATATATTAATAACATGTAGTAGGAGTGACCTCACATTACATAATATATATTAATAGCATGTAGTAGGAGTGACCTCACATTACATAATATATATTAATAACATGTAGAAGTGACCTCACATTGCATAATATATATTAATAACATGTAGTAGGAGTGACCTCACATTACATAATATATATTAATAACATATAGTAGGAGTGACCTCACATTACATAATGCATATTAATAACAAGTAGTAGGAGTGACCTCACATTACATAATATATATTAATAACATGTAGTAGGAGTGACCTCACATTACATAATATATATTAATAACATGCAGTAGGAGTGACCTCACACTGCATAATATATATTAATAACATATAGTAGGAGTGACCTCACATTACATAATATGTTAATAGCATGTAGTAGCAGTGACCTCACGTTACATAATATATTAATAATATGTAGTAGGAGTGACCTCACATTATATAATATATATTAATAACATGTAGTAGGGTGAACTCACATTGCATAATATATTAATAACAACAAGTAGGAGTGACCTCACATTACATAATACATATTAATAACAAGTAGTAGAAGTGACCTCACATTACATAACACATATTAATAACATATAGTAGGAGTGACCTCACATTACATAATGCATATTAATAACAAGTAGTAGGAGTGACCTCACATTACATAATATATTAATAACAAGTAGTAGGAGTGACCTCACATTACATAATATATTAATAACAAGTAGTAGGAGTGACCTCCCATTATATAATATCTATTCATAACATGTAGTAGGAGTGACCTCACATTACATACTATATATTAATAACATGTAGTAGGAGTGATCTCAGAATACATATTATATATTAATAACATGTAGAAGTGACATCACATTGCATAATATATATTAATAACATGTAGTAGGAGTGACCTCACATTACATAATATATATTAATAACATGTAGAAGTGACCTCACATTACATAACACATATTAATAACATATAGTAGGAGTGACCTCACATTACATAATGCATATTAATAACAAGTAGTAGGAGTGACCTCACATTACATAATATATATTAATAACATGTAGTAGGAGTGACCTCACACTGCATAATATATATTAATAACATATAGTAGGATGACCTCACATTACATAATATATATTAATAACATGTAGAAGTGACCTCACATTACATAATATCTATTAATAACATGTAGTAGGAGTGACTCACATTACATAATGAATATTAATAACAAGTAGTAGGAGTGACCTCACATTACATAATATATTAATAGCATGTAGTAGGAGTGACCTCACCTTACATAATATATATTAATAACATGTAGTAGGAGTGACCTCACATTACATAATACATATTAATAACAAGTAGTAGGAGTGACCTCACATTACATAACATATTAATAACATGTAGTAGGAGTGACCCCACATTACATAATATATATTAACAACATGTAGTATGAGTGACCTCAGAATACATAATATATATTAATGACATGTAGAAGTGACATCACATTACATACCATATATTAATAACATGTAGTAGGAGTGACCTCAGAAAACATATTATATATTAATAACATGTAGAAGTGACATCTCATTACATAATACATATTAATAACATGTAGTAGGAGTGACCCCATATTACATAATATATTAATAACAAGTAGTAGGCGTGACCTCACATTACATAATGTATAGTAATAACTCATTGTAGGAGTGGCCTCACACTACATAATATATATTAATAACATATTGTAGGAGTGACCTTACATTACATAATGTATATTAATAACAAGGAGTAGGAGTGACCTCACATTACATAATATATAGTAATAACTCATTGTAGGAGTGACCGTACATTACATAATGCATATTAATAACAAGTAGTAGGAGTGACCTCAAATTACATAATATATTAATAACATGTAGTAGGAGTGACCTCACATTACATATAGTAGGAGTGACCTCACATTACATAATGCATATTAATAACAAGTAGTAGGAGTGACATCACATTACATAATATATATTAATAACATGTAGAAGGATGACCTCACATTATATAATATATATTAATAATATGTAGAAGTGAGCTCACATTGCATAATATATATTAATAACATTTAGTAGGAGTGACCTCACATTACATAATATATATTAATAACATGTAGAAGTGAACTCACATTACATAATACATATTAATAACATATAGTAGGAGTGACCTCACATTGCATAATGCATATTAATAACAAGTACTAGGAGTGACCTCACATTACATAATATATATTAATAACATGTAGTAGGAGTGACCTCACACTGCATAATATATATTAATAACATGTAGAATTGACCTCACATTACATAACACATATTAATAACATATAGTAGGAGTGACCTCACATTACATAATATATTAATAACAAGTAGTAGGAGTGACGTCACATTACATAATACATATTAATATCAAGTAGTAGAAGTGACCTCACATTACATAACACATATTAATAACATATAGTAGGAGTGACCTCACATTACATAATGCATATTAATAACAAGTAGTTGAAGTGACCTCACATTACATAACACATATTAATAACAAGTAGTAGGAGTGACCTCACATTACATAATATATTAATAACAAGTAGTAGGAGTGACCTCTCATTACATAATATATTAATAACAAGTTGTAGGTGTGTCCTCACATTACATAATATATTAATAACAAGTAGTAGGTGTGACCTCACATTACATAATACATGTTATTAACATGTAGTAGGAGTGACCTTGCATTACATAATGCATATTAATAACAAGTAGTAGAAGTGACCTCACATTGTATAACACATATTAATAACATATAGTAAGAGTGACCTCACATTACATAATGCATATTAATAACAAGTAGTAGGAGTGACCTCACATTACATAATATATTAATAACATGTAGTAGGAGTGACCTCACATTACATAATAAATGTTAATAACATGTAGTAGGAGTGACCTCACATTACATAATTTATATTAATAACACGTAGAAGTGACCTCACATTGCATAATTTATATTAATAAAAAGTAGTAGAAGTGACCTCACATTACATAACACATATTAATAACATATAGTAGGAGTGACCTCACATTACATAATGCATATTAATAACAAGTAGTAGGAGTGACCTCACATTACATAACACATATTAATAACATATAATAGGAGTGACCTCACACATAATATATATTAATAACAAGTAGTAGGAGTGACCTCACATTACATAATATATTAATAACATGTAGAAGTGAACTCACATTGCAAAATATATATTAATAACATGTAGAAGTGACCTCACATTACATAATGTATATTAATAACAAGTAGTAGGAGTGACCTCACATTACATAATATATATTAATAACATGTAGTAGGAGTGACCTCACACTGCATAATATATATTAATAACATATAGTAGGAGTGACCTCACATTACATAATACATATTAATAACATGTAGAAGTGACCTCACATTACATAATATATTAATAACATATAGTAGGAGTGACCTCACATTACATAATATATATTAATAACATAGTAGGAGTGACTCACATTACATAATATATATTAATAACATGTAGGAGTGACCTCACATTACATAATATATATTAATAACATGTAGAAGTGACCTCACATTACATAATATATATTAATAACATATAGTAGGAGTGACCTCACATTACATAATATATTAATAACATGTAGTAGGAGTGACCTCACATTACATAATATATTAATAACATGTAGTAGGAGTGACCTCACATTACATAATATATTAATAACATGTAGTAGGAGTGACCTCACATTACATAATATATATTAATAACATGTAGTAGAGTGACCTCACATTACATAATATATATTAATATATAGTAGGAGTGACCTCACATTACATAATATATATTAATAACATGTAGTAGGTGACCTCACATTACATAATATATTAATAACATGTAGGAGTGACCTCACATTACATAATATATATTAATAAGTAGTAGGAGTGACCTCACATTACATAATATATTAATAACAAGTAGTAGGAGTGACCTCACATTACATAATATATTAATAACATGTAGTAGGAGTGACCTCACATTACATAATATATATTAATAACATGTAGTAGGAGTGACCTCACATTACATAATATATATTAATAACATATGTAGGAGTGACCTCACATTACATAATATTAATAATAGTAGAAGTGACCTCACATTACATAATATATTAATAACATGTAGTAGGAGTGACCTCACATTACATAATATATTAATAACATGTAGTAGGAGTGACCTCACATTACATAATATATTAATAACATATAGTAGGAGTGACCTCACATTACATAATATATTAATAACATGTAGTAGGAGTGACCTCACATTACATAATATATTAATAACATGTAGTAGGAGTGACCTCAAATTACATAATATCTATTAATAACATGTAGTAGGAGTGACCTCACATTACATAATGCATATTAATAACAAGTAGTAGGAGTGACCTCCCATTACATAATATATATTAATAACATGTGGTAGGAGTGACCTCACACTACATAATTTATATTAATAACATGTAGGAGTGACCTCACATTACATAATATTAATAACATATAGGAGTGACCTCACATTACATAACATATTAATAACATAGTAGGAGTGACTTCACATTACATAATATATTAATAACAAGTAGTAGGAGTGACCTCACATTACATAATATATATTAATAACATGTGGTAGGAGTGACCTCACACTACATAATTTATATTAATAACAAGTAGTAGGAGTGACCTCACATTACATAATATATATTAATAACATGTAGAAGTGACCTCACATTGCATAATATATATTAATAACATGTAGTAGGAGTGACCTCACATTACATAATATATATTAATAACATGTCATAGGAGTGACCTCACACTACATAATATATACTAATAACATGTAGAAGTGACCTCACATTACATAATATATATTAATAACATAGTAGGAGTGACCTCACATTACATAATATATTAATAACATATAGTAGGAGTGACCTCACATTACATATATACTAATAACATGTAGAAGTGACCTCACATTACATAACACATATTAATAACATATAGTAGGAGTGACCTCACATTACATAATATATTAATAACAAGTAGTAGGAGTGACCTCACATTACATAATATATATTAATAACATGTAGGAGTGACCTCACATTACAATATATATTAATAACATTCAGTAGGTGCGACCTCACATTACATAATATATATTAATAACATGTAGTAGGAGTGATCTCACATTACATAACACATATTAATGTCATATAGTAGGAGTGATCTCACATTACATAATATATTAATAACATGTAGTAGGAGTGACCTCACATTACATAATATATATTAAGAGTGACCTCACATTACATAATATATATTAATAACATGTAGTAGGAGTGACCTCACATTACATAATATATATTAATAACATGTAGTAGGAGTGACCTCACTTTACATAATATATATTAATAACATATAGAAGTGACCTCACATTACATAACACATATTAATAACATGTAGTAGGAGTGACCTCACATTACATAATATATATTAATAACATGTAGGAGTGACCTCACATTACATAATATATTAATAATATAGTAGTAGGAGTGACCTCACATTACATAATATATTAATAACATGTAGTAGAGGAGTGACCTCACATTACATAACACATATTAATAACATATAGTAGGAGTGACCTCACATTACATAATATATATTAATAACAAGTAGTAGAGTGACCTCATTACATAATATATATTAATAACATGTAGTAGGAGTGACCTCACATTACATAATATATATTAATAACATGTAGGAGTGACCTCACATTACATAATATATATTAATAACATATAGGAGTGACCTCACATTACATAACATATATTAATAACATATAGTAGGAGTGACCTCACATTACATAATATATTAATAACAAGTAGTAGGAGTGACCTCACATTACATAATATATTAATAACAAGTAGTAGGAGGACTCATTACATAATATATATTAATAACATGTAGTAGGAGTGACCTCACATTACATATATATATTGATAACATGTATAAGTGACCTCACATTACACAATGCATATTAATAACAAGTAGTAGAAGTGACCTCACATTACATAACACATATTAATAACATATAATAGGAGTGACCTCACATTACATAATGCATATTAATAACAAGTAGTAGGAGTGACCTCGCATTACATAATATATTAATAAAAAGTAGTAGGAGTGACCTCACATTACATAATATATTAATAACAAGTAGTAGGAGTGACCTCACATTACATAATATATTAATAACAAGTAGTAGGAGTGACCTCACATTACATAATACATGTTAATAACATGTAGTAGGAGTGACCTCACACTGCATAATATATATTAATAACATATAGTAGGATGACCTCACATTACATACTATATATTAATAACATGTAGAAGTGACCTCACATTACATAACACATATTAATAACATATAGTAGGAGTGACCTCACATTACATAATGCATATTAATAACAAGTAGTAGGAGTGACCTCACATTACATAATATATATTAATAACATGTAGTAGGAGTGACCTCACATTACATAATATATATTAATAACATGTAGAAGTGAACTCACATTGCATAATATATATTAATAACATGTAGTAGGAGTGACCTCACATTACATAATATATATTAATAACATGTAGAAGTGAACTCACATTACATAATACATATTAATAACATATAGTAGGAGTGACCTCACATTACATAATGCATATTAATAACAAGTAGTAGGAGTGACCTCACATTACATAATATATTAATAACATGTAGAAGTGACCTCACATTACATAACACATATTAATAACATATAGTAGGAGTGACCTCACATTACATAATGTATATTAATAACAAGTAGTAGGAGTGACCTCACATTACATAATATATATTAATAACATGTAGTAGGAGTGACCTCACACTGCATAATATATATTAATAACATGTAGAAGTGACCTCACATTACATAACACATATTAATAACATATAGTAGGAGTGACCTCACATTACATAATATATTAATAACAAGTAGTAGGAGTGACCTCACATTACATAATATATTAATAACAAGTAGTAGGAGTGACCTCTCATTACATAATATATTAATAAGTTGTAGGTGTGTCCTCACATTACATAATATATTAATAACAAGTAGTAGGTGTGACCTCACATTACATAATATATTAATAACAAGTAGTAGGAGTGACCTCACATTACATAATACATGTTATTAACATGTAGTAGGAGTGACCTCACATTACATAATGCATATTAATAACAAGTAGTAGAAGTGACCTCACATTATATAACACATATTAATAACATATAGTACGAGTGACCTCACATTACATAATGCATATTAATAACAAGTAGTAGGAGTGACCTCACATTACATAATATATTAATAACATGTAGTAGGAGTGACCTCACATTACATAATACATGTTAATAACATGTAGTAGGAGTGACCTCACATTACATAATTTAACATGTAGAAGTGACCTCACATTGCATAATTTATATTAATAACAAGTAGTAGAAGTGACCTCACATTACATAACACATATTAATAACATATAGTAGGAGTGACTTCACATTACATAATGCATATTAATAACAAGTAGTAGAAGTGACCTCACATTACATAACACATATTAATAACATATAATAGGAGTGACCTCACATTACATAATGCATATTAATAACAAGTAGTAGGAGTGACCTCACATTACATAATATATTAATAACAAGTAGTAGGAGTGACCTCACATTACATAATATATTAATAACATGTAGTAGGAGGGACCTCACATTACATATAGTAGGAGTGACCTCAAATTATATAATATATTAATAACATGGAGTAGGAGTGATCTCACATTACATAATATATATTAATAACATGTCATAGGAGTGACCTCACACTACATAATATATATTAATAACATGTAGAAGTGACCTCTCATTACATAACACATATTAATGTCATATAGTAGGAGTGATCTCACATTGCATAATGCATATTAATAACAAGAAGTAGGAGTGACCTCACATTACATAATATATATTAATAACATGTAGAAGGATGACCTCACATTACATAATATATATTAATAACATGTAGAAGTGACCTCACATTGCATAATATATATTAATAACATGTAGTAGGAGTGACCTCACATTACATAATATATATTAATAACATGTAGAAGTGACCTCACATTGCATAATTTATATTAATAACAAGTAGTAGGAGTGACCTCACATTACATAATACATATTAATAACATGTAGTAGGAGTGACCTCACATTACATAATGCATATTAATAACAAGTAGTAGAAGTGACCTCACATTACATAACACATATTAATAACATGTAGTAGGAGTGACCTCACATTACATAATGCATATTAATAACAAGTAGTAGGAGTGACCTCACATTACATAATATATTAATAACAAGTAGTAGGAGTGACCTCACATTACATAATATATTAATAACAAGTAGTAGGAGTGACCTCACATTACATAATATATTAATAACAAGTAGTAGGAGTGACCTCACATTACATAATATATATTAATAACATGTAGTAGGAGTGACCTCACACTGCATAATATATATTAATAACATATAGTAGGATGACCTCACATTACATAATATATATTAATAACATGTAGAAGTGACCTCTCATTACATAACACATATTAATAACATATAGTAGGAGTGACCTCACATTACATAATGCATATTAATAACAAGTAGTAGGAGTGACCTCACATTACATAATATATTAATAACATGTAGTAGGAGTGACCTCACATTACATATAGTAGTAGTGACCTCAAATTATACAATATATTAATAAGATGGAGTAGGAGTGACCTCCCGTTACATAATATATATTAATAACATTCACACTACATAATATATATTAATAACATGTAGAAGTGACCTCTCATTACATAACACATATTAATGTCATATAGTAGGAGTGATCTCACATTACATAATGCATATTAATAACAAGTAGTAGGAGTGACCTCACATTACATAATATATATTAATAACATGTAGAAGGATGACCTCACATTACATAATATATATTAATAACATGTAGAAGTGAACTCACATTGCATAATATATATTAATAACATGTAGTAGGAGTGACCTCACATTACATAATATATATTAATAACATGTAGAAGTGAACTCACATTACATAATACATATTAATAACATATAGTAGGAGTGACCTCACATTACATAATGCATATTAATAACAAGTAGTAGGAGTTCATAGGTTCATAAGTTCATAGGTTCATACCAGGCTATCTGCCCTAGGACATTTATAAGCCTAGCCAGAATGTGTTTGGCATTGGCCTCCCATTTTAAATGTATTTTGCTATGCCCTTTTTCGAGGTTAGTATACTGTGCCTCTGTCTAACAGTGACACAGAAGTGATACCTGGGGTAAACCTACGATCTCCCATCCACTCATCAAGATTCCTCTTGAAGAAAGTCAATGAGGGACTCTGCCTAACCTGGACTGGGATTTTATTCCAGAGTGAACGGAGCCTCTGGGTTATGAAACTGTCCCTCCAGCATGTCCTGTTTATTTCAGTGCTGAGGTTCAAGTCTCTCGACCGCATAGCTCAATGGGATTTGGATTTTCTGAGGTGCAGCATGTCCATTAATTCCGGGTTGGACATGGCTTTATACGTCAGGCACAGATTGCCTCTGAACATGCGGTATGCCACTGAGTAGAGTTTATTTAACCGGGCAGCATATGGCATCTGTTTGAGCCCTTTGATCCTCTTGGTGAGGTACTTTTGGGGTCTTTCCAGTTGCTGCAGGTGTCTGGTAAGGTACATCCCAAAAGGGGCATTGTACTCAATTATTGGCCTGATGAGGGATGAGTAAAGAGGCACGATGACCTACCCTGATCTAGATGTGAATCCTTCATGATTAGGTGGGCTATATAAAATGTTTTTCTAACCACTTTGGCTACGTGGTTGTCAAATGAGAGATTGCTATCAACTTGGGTCCCCAGGTCCCTAATTACTTCTTCTGTACTTAATGGATTACCACCTATGTGGTAATTTGTGGGCACTTTGTTTTTGCCAAAGGGGATGACTATACACTTTTTGGCATTTAGCTTGAGGCCATGGCTCTGGCACCAGTTGTCTGTTTCTATGAGGCCCTTTTGGAGGATGCTTGTGTCGGCTGGAGAGTCGATCATAGCACCCAGTTTGCAGTCATCTGCGAACTTGGTCAGCCACAGTCCTTCCGTGTTGGCCTGTACCTCCAAGAAATATATACCGAACAAGAGAGGTCCCAGAACTGAGCCTTGTGGGACACCACTTGTAACTGGTTTGGAGTCTGACATGACTCCAGCAATTCTAACCATGTGGGTTCTGTCCTTGAGCCAGTTTGCAATCCATCTAGTGACATAGGGGTTTATATTTAAGCTGGTGAGCTTATCTATAATGCCCGAGTGCCCGAGTGGGGTATTGTATCGAAGGCTTTTGCGTGGTCCAGGTAGGCTGTGTGGACCACCTTCCCTCACAATGGCCTTGGTGACTGTTTCAAAGAAATCAACCAGGTTTAAGAGGCAGGATCTGCCCTTAACAAAGTCGAACTGGGTTGGATCCAGTGTCTGTAGGTCCCCAATATCTTTATTTATGAGGTCCATGATGATCCTTTCCATAGCTTTGCAGACCAAGCTAGTCAGGCTTATGGGGCGATAGTTTCCTGGATCCGTTGAGGCACCACCTTTATGGAGAGGGACCACTGTTGCTGTACGCCACTCTTTGGGCACATATCCTGTAGTAAGGCTGAGATTGAACAGTAGTTTTATGTTTGGATTTAGCTCTTCTTGGAGTTCATGTAGGACGCAGGGACACCGCCTGGTCCCATTGATGCTGTGTTTTTGCTTTAGAGAGGCAGCTCTTACCTGAGCATCTGAGATGTCAGGGGCAGCACTCTGCTGGGATAGATATTTGCCCTTTGGTGGGAGGGGGAGAAGTTTGCGCTGAACCTGTCAGCTAGGATGTTGGCAATGTCTGTGGGTTCAGTGTATTTTTTGTCATTTTGACTAATTCTGAGCATATCTGGGAATTACCACCCAGGTTCCTAACATAACTAAAGAAAGCCTTGTGATTATCCTTAGTGTCCTGTGCAATTTTTCTCTCGAAGCTGGCCTTAGACAATTTTATGAGTGCCTGTAGTTTTTTGCCAATACTGATCAGTGATGCCTTCCCTTTTTGGGATTTTGCTCTATCATTTAGTAGCTTCCTCCTTCTATTGTATAGTTTGTTTATGGCTGGTGTCCACCAGACAGGACGTCTGCCTTTGGAGGATTGGGTCTTGGTTTTATTTGGGATCGCATGATCCATGCATTCATTAAGGTGTTGATAGAATGCGTTTATAAAGGATTCTGCGGTCTGGGCCGTATTTTCCACAGGCCAGGGGGCTTTGAAGGATTCCACCTCGGTTTTGAGGAGTGTGCAATTTGCTTTAGAGAAGTTTTTCACTGTGGTTTTCTGGGCAGGGGGTGGGGTCGGGATGTGAATATCCAGTGAGATTAGTTTATGGTCTGATCTTACCAGTGAGGGATACACTTCTGGTCTGGAGCATAGACTCCCCGTGTTGGTGATGATCAGGTCCAGTATGTTTTCTCCTCTTGTGGGAGTGGTAGCAAGTTGTTCCATAGCATTTGAGTTTATAAATTCTAGGAACCTTTGGGCTAGGGTGTTGGAGCTAGAGTAATGCTCCCAGTCTATGTTTGGGTAGTTGAAGTCAACATAATGGTGTTTGGAGAGACCTTCATATTTTCCAGTGTTCACAGGAAGGCCGAGTGGGGTTCCTGGGTTTGGGAGGGTGGTCTGTAGCAGGCTATAAATGGGAAGGCAGTTTTACCCACTGTTAGTTGCACATGGATAGTCTCTGATGCTTAGTGCTTTGCCACCAACCTGGAGGTGTGGGTATCTTTGATGAATATCGATACTCCCCCTCCTTTTGTGGTTTGGTCCAAGTTTTGGGGCCGAAAAGCATGGTATGAGGTATAACCTGGTAGTGCTGGGGTACTCTCGGGAGCCCTGAACCAGGTTTCTGTTACTGCACAGATATCGATGTTCTCCATACTAAGGAGAGTTTCGAAAAGTGCATCTTGAGGTTTAGACTTCTGGCGTTGAGTAGCATTACTCTTAGTTTCTTATCCCTTGTGATACCTATGGAGGTGGGTTTGTCTTTGAGCCTTGCCTAAAAAGGCACTATGGGGTAGCAAGAGCCTTTGCCAATATCTGAAAGCCCAGAAAGCCCAGGGTGACAGGTGCAAGCCGCCTTAGAGAAGCATCGTGGCTTGTCGAGCATATCATCCCAAGCTGACAGGCATTGGATCCCCTTTGAATGACACCAGTACTTAAGCCAATTGTTGAAATTGATCATCTTGTCTTTATATTGTGGCATCATTCTTGGTGAGGGTAAGATGCTACTCAAGGTCAGGGTCATACCGGCCTGGGCTACATGCTCAGAGAGCTCCTTTATGTCTCTTTTCATGTAGTCCAGGGAGGTACGTCTTAGGTCATTCACACCAGCATGGACAATGACGGAGTCATATTTGTAATTGCCTTAGAGTGACCTGAGTGCTTGTGTTATGTGGCGGATCCCAGCGCCCGACAGGCTGCTCACCATGACCCTCTCCTTGTTCAGCCTGGTGAGCGGAACGTCAGTGTGACCTGACGATAGAGTCACTTATTACAAGTGTATCAGGTGTTTTGTTTAGTCTTAAGGGCTGTGACTGTTCGGCACACTGGCATTGTGAGATATGTGTTGCATGTGTTTTGTTTTGGGGTAGCGGTTGCTTGGGTGTCTGCTTTGGAGGTCTCTGCTGCTTAGGCAGATCTTTATTTAGAGTGCCCAAGTATGGTTTTGTGTGATTATGTGTTTGGTTTGCTGTCATTGTAGGTCTATGTGACACTGGAACTGTGGTGAGTGTGGTTTCCTTCTCCTCCTGACTGGTTATGCCAGTACTGAGTTGAGAGAGCTTAGCCTCCAGTTTGGCTATATGGTTGCATCTCTCACATGTGTTGGAATTTGTTGGGAGGAGGAGAGGGTTGTCTGTGTACATGAGGCAGTTGTAACATTGCCTCAAGATTCCCAGATTCACCAGCTGTACCGGAGAGGAGATTGACAACTGACCTTTGGACATGTTAGAATAATATTGGGAATTCCTTAATAATTGAAAACAAGGGCCAGTGGGGAGTAAGGGTGTAGTGCTTTTAATTTTTAGTGCTGACTTATATAATTGCTTTAGTGAGCAAGTGCCAGGAAACTTAAGTGCAATGTGTTACAGGTAACTTAAATGCAAAAATGACAAACAGTAACTTTCTTTCAAGTGAAACAAGGAAATAAGTACAGTAAGCAATGCAGATATCACTAGTGATCCACAGAAGCGCTGAGAAGCTGCGTATTAGGTGGAATTAGCGTTCCAGGGAAATAACAAGCAAACAAACAACAAGCATATAAACAAAGCTAGATTCAGCAGGCCTGGATCTAGTCTATGCTACAGCAAATAAGGTGTACCAATTTCAGTAAGATACAGTTCAAATATTCAGGCACTATAAACCTTTAACCAGAAATTCCCAGCTCAGAAGGGCAGAGTCCAGCCTCTTCTTCCACAAGAGTGCAGACCATGAACCTTCTTAATGTAAAATAACTGGCCTGAAGTCCAAGTGCTTAAACCAGAACTAATACACTTTAAGAATAACAGACACTGGGCTCTCAGTCAGCAGTTCCCAACTTAGAAGGATGAAAGCTACCTGTCCTGCCACCACAGTGCATGCCACAAACCTTCCTAATGTAAAACAACTGGTCTGAAGCCCAAGTGCTTAATCCAAAAAAACTTAGAATGATAGCTACACTTTAATCAAGTTACTACCAAGCAGTAATAAATACAATTGATTACTTTAGAGAATGCCTGGATTAGTGCTCAAGTTACACAAACAAAGCTAGATCCAGCAGGCCCGAATCCAGTCTATGCCACAGCAAACAAGGCGCACCATCTTCAGTACGAAGCAGATCAGATATGCATGCACTATAAGCCTTTAACCAGAAATTCCCAGCTCAGAAGGGCAGAGTCCAGCCTCTCCTCCCACAAGAGTGCAGACCACGAACCCTCTTAATGTAAAATAACTGGCCTGAAAGCCCAAGTGCTTAAACCAGAATTAATACACTTTTAGAATAGCAGACACTGAGCCCTCAATCAGCAGTTCCCAACCTAGAAGGATTTGAGCTACCTGTTCTGCCACTACAGTGCAGACCACAAACCCTCTCAGTGCAAAACAACTGATCCAAAGCCCAAGTGTTTAAACCAAAAGGCTTAGAATGAGTTACACCAAGCAGTAATAAATACAATTGAGTACTTTTAAGATGATGCAAAAGTAAAATAAAGTAGGTAGAAACACAAATACAGTAAAAGCAGATTAATTTTTTTTTTTCTGAACAAGTGCTGAGATGAAAGAAACAGATTTGAGTGCTGAAACTAGAAAACTGGCTAGTTATAAGAAAAAAAAACTAAGCTAGAAGGCTTCCCTCCAACACAGAAGGACTTGGGGGCTCAGAAGCCTACAAATAGTCTTTACCACTTAACAGGAAAGGCAGGAAACAAGCTTATTTTTTTTTTCTGTTTCCCAGATACTCTCTTTGTACACAGTAGGAGTGCCTGAAATCAGAATATGATCTCACTGCACTCAGTTGAGTGAGCAAATGAGATGGGCCCAGAAGGAGTATCCAAACACAAATTTACAAGAGGGGCGGGCAGTTTCAAGGCCACTAAGATAACTGAAGAGCAGAGTCAAAACTTCCAGTTCAGTTAATATTCCTGCAACACAGTTAAAATCAATTTAAATACTGTATTTTTTTGAATAAAAAGTGCAGATAAAGGTACTTAAATTCTCTTATACGTCCAGTTGAATACAGCAAGTTCTTAGCCGGCCAAAGCTGAGGTTTTTAAATAGAAAATATTTCACACTGTACCACTTAAATAGGCAAGGGCAGGAAATCAAAGAATGTGGCTACCCCCACACCTGTAATTACTAGCAAATAACAAAATTCAGCAAACACTGACTAACTTCCAGTTCAGTTAATATTCCTGCAACACAGTCAAAATCAATTTAAATACTGTATTTTTTTGAAAAAAAAAGTGCAGATAAAGGAACTTAAGTTCTCTTATACGTCCAGTTGAATACAGCAAGTTTTTAGCCGGCCAAGCTGAGGTTTTTAAGCAGAAAATATTTCACACTGTACCATTTAAATAGGCAAGGACAGGAAATCAAAGAATGTGGCTACCCCTACACCTGTAATTACTAGCAAATAACAAAATTCAGCAAACACTAACTTCCAGTTCAGTTAATATTCCTGCAACACAGCCAAAATCAATTTAAATACTGTATTTTTTTGAAAAAAAGTGCAGATAAAGGTACTTAAATTCTCTTATACTTCAAGTTGAATACACCAAGTTCTTAGCTGGCCAAAGCACATTACATAATATATATTAATAACATGTAGAAGTGACCTCACATTACATAACACATATTAATAACATATAGTAGGAGTGACCTCACATTACATAATGTATATTAATAACAAGTAGTAGGAGTGACCTCACATTACATAATATATATTAATAACATGTAGTAGGAGTGACCTCACACTGCATAATATATATTAATAACATGTATAATTGACCTCACATTACATAACACATATTAATAACATATAGTAGGAGTGACCTCACATTACATAATATATTAATAACAAGTAGTAGGAGTGACGTCACATTACATAATACATATTAATATGAAGTAGTAGAAGTGACCTCACATTACATAACACATATTAATAACATATAGTAGGAGTGACCTCACATTACATAATGCATATTAATAACAAGTAGTTGAAGTGACCTCACATTACATAACACATATTAATAACACGTAGTAGGAGTGACCACACATTACATAATATATTAATAACAAGTAGTAGGAGTGACCTCTCATTACATAATATATTAATAACAAGTTGTAGGTGTGACCTCACATTACATAATATATTAATTACATGTAGTAGGAGTGACCTCACATTACATAATACATGTTATTAACATGTAGTAGGAGTGACCTTACATTACATAATGCATATTAATAACAAGTAGTAGAAGTTACCTCACATTACATAACACATATTAATAACATATAATAGGAGTGACCTCACATTACATAATGCATATTAATAACAAGTAGTAGGAGTGACCTCACATTACATAATATATATTAATAACATGTAGTAGGAGTGACCTCACACTGCATAATATATATTAATAACATATGGCAGGATGACCTCACATTACATATTACATATTAATAACATATAGAAGTGACCTCACATTATATAACACATATTAATAACATATAGTACGAGTGACCTCACATTACATAATGCATATTAATAACAAGTAGTAGGAGTGACCTCACATTACATAATATATTAATAACATGTAGTAGGGGTGACATCACATTACATAACACATGTTAATAACATGTAGTAGGAGTGACCTCACATTACATAATTTATATTAATAACATGTAGAAGTGACCTCACATTGCATAATTTATATTAATAACAAGTAGTAGAAGTGACCTCACATTACATAACACATATTAATAACATATAGTAGGAGTGACCTCACATTACATAATGCATATTAATAACAAGTAGTAGGAGTGACCTCGCATTACATAATATATTAATAAAAAGTAGTAGGAGTGACCTCACATTACATAATATATTAATAACAAGTAGTAGGAGTGACCTCACATTACATAATATATTAATAACAAGTAGTAGGAGTGACCTCACATTACATAGTACATGTTAATAACATGTAGTAGGAGTGACCTCACACTGCATAATATATATTAATAACATCTAGAAGTGACCTCACATTGCATAACATTGCAAATCTACTGCTGTGTTAGAATCCTAGTGGCAGGCGCACCTACGGGGAAGGTACTGTCCATTACTCACCCCTGGCCACTCTCTCCAGGAAGCGCTAATAGAAGACGAGCTCATAGAAGGAAGGCATTACCCAAGCCGATCGCTTAGCAAAAGAACTGGTCCACTAAAATAAAATAACTACCAAGGTACTGTCCATTACTCACCCCTGGCCACTCTCTCCAGGAAGCGCTAATAGAAGATGAGCTCATAGAAGGAAGGCATTACCCAAGCCGATCGCTTAGCAAAAGAACTGGTCCACTAAAATAAAATAACTACCAAGGTACTGTCCATTACTCACCGCTGGCCACTCTGTCCAGGAAGCGCTAATAGAAGACGAGCTCATAGAAGGAAGGCATTACCTGAGCTGAACGCTCAGCAAAAGAACTGGTCCACTAAAATAAAATAACTACCAAGGTACTGTCCATTACTCACCGCTGGCCACTCTCCAGGAAGCGCTAATAGAAGACGAGCTCATAGAAGGAAGGCATTACCCGAGCCGAACGCTCAGCAAAAGAACTGGTCCACTAAAATAAAATAACTACCAAGGTACTGTCCATTACTCACCCCTGGCCACTCTCTCCAGGAAGCGCTAATAGAAGATGAGCTCATAGAAGGAAGGCATTACCCGAGCTGAACGCTCAGCAAAAGAACTGGTCCACTAAAATAAAATAACTACCAAGGTACTGTCCATTACTCACCCCTGGCCACTCTCTCCAGGAAGCGCTAATAGAAGACGAGCTCATAGATGGAAGGCATTACCCGAGCCGAACGCTCAGCAAAAGAACTGGTCCACTAAAATAAAATAACTACCAAGGTTAATATCTATAAATACTGGAGCCTGATAGATGTAATAAAATAACCCCTCCAAGGTTAGCGTACTAGATTCTTTTACAGCAGTAAATCATCTTATCTAAAGTAAATATTGTTAAACTGGCCAAAAATCAAAGGAAAAGTAGAAATTAATTGGAGTTACCTCTAAAACAACAAAAGAAAGTGCTAAGATTACTATATGTACTTGCTAAACTCCAGCACAAGGTAATAAAATACATACTCTACTACCTACTACCTGCCTTCGGTCAGTGTGGGGTGGGTGTAACCCTGCCTCTGACGTATGCAAGGTTTCTTATATCCCTGATTGCCTGCCATTTTTCAAATATACTGCTGTGTTAGAATCCTAGTGGCAGGCGCACCTAGGGGGAAGGTAACTTTGCAATCAAAGCATAATATATTTCTGTAAATATCTGCTGATATCTTTACATATTTCTGCTTATATCTGTTGAGAAGAATGTAGTGTTTCAAACTGATGTTTAACTAGTTTAGCATCTGTATTGTATAATCAGGACTCAGCGTTACATTACCACTGAGACCTGCTACTTCTAAGCGTCAGCGTGCATACAAACTCAGCATTAACCTACTAAACTGTAAAACACGGAAGGAGTGGAATTGCATTTGTTAGCTATCTTGTAATTGAAAGTGACTTTATATCTGGCTAATTAGCGGATAACTATTTTGTAATGTCAGTTGTTATTGATGGTTTAGGCGAGTGGTGTTTTCTAGGATAGCTTAAAATATCCAACTCGAACAACAAGCGTGCTTTTGATATTACAAACGTCTTTTAATATCTGTCGAGTATATTTATGGAACAATATCTGGTTACTAGTCTGTATTTTAAGAATTAAGGAGTGATTTAGACTACTGTATTGTAAGAATTAAGGAGTGTTTTTGACTACTGTGGTAAATCTTCTGCTTTAGTTTAACTGGCAAGGCAACCTGTTCGTATTGTTTTTGGGTGCTATAGTTACCTTGTATTGTATTTATCCCATTGGTTTCAATGTCTAAACCTGACTGAATTTAACACTGTATTATCACTCAGCGTACAGAATAGTGTTAAAAGTAAGCTTATTTTCTGTATCTACTCAGGTACTGTCCATTACTCACTCCTGGCCACTCTCTCCAGGAAGCGCTAATAGAAGACGAGCTCATAGAAGGAAGGCATTACCCAAGCCGAACGCTCAGCAAAAGAACTGGTCCACTAAAATAAAATAACTACCAAGGTTAATATCTATAAATACTGGAGCCTGATAGATGTAATAAAATAACCCCTCCAAGGTTAGCGTACTAGATTCTTTTACAGCAGTAAATCATCTTATCTAAAGTAAATATTGTTAAACTGGCCAAAAATCAAAGGAAAAGTAGAAATTAATTGGAGTTACCTCTAAAACAACAAAAGAAAGTGCTAAGATTACTATCTGTACTTGCTAAACTCCAGCACAAGGTAATAAAATACATACTCTACTACCTACTACCTGCCTTCGGTCAGTGTGGGGTGGGTGTAACCCCGCTCCGCTCACCCTCGCTACGCTCGGGCTCGCTTCATGCCCCGGCTCGCTTCACGCCCCGCCCTGCCCCCATATCCCACCTGCCCCCAGTACTCCTACTTTTATACCTAACTAACCACGCCCCCACCCTTATCTCTAGCCAGTCAAATCACTCTGCCTTTCTTCCCATTCCACTCCCACCACTCCTACCTACTTGCTCATCGTATAGCCACTTACCAGCACCTTATCATTATGAAGTCATCCCGACCCCTGATCACAAAGCCAGCCCTAAAAATTGTACCTCTAGCCCTATCAGTCTTTATTACATTATACCTGCTAACTAAATATGAGGGTCAGTCACACTCAGGATTTTACTATCCTAGGTACCAAACCAGTACTCCCTCAACCCCACTCAACACTACTCACTCTACTCACTACCTAATCATTAAACCACTGTATTCCAATTACCACTTCTCCTACAAACCAAAAACAAACCACCCCAAATCCAAACATGCTGAAAAACTGCTACTCAAACTTATGAAGCTACTAGAATACCTAAGAAAAAATATTACTATAGATGGAGATATTCACCCAAACCCGGGCCCCCCACCAATCGCAAATTCTAATAGCCCATCTCTATTTCCTAGATCTCCCAACTCCCTCCTAATTTGTCACCTAAATATTAGAAGCCTAAACAATAAGATTCACAACCTACATGCTCTCTTAGCAACCTACCTCCCCGACATCATGTGCCTGACAGAAACCTGGCTTAAACCAGTAACCAATGATAATGAGATCATTCCACCTGGCTTTAACATATATAGGACCGACCGCCCCCCAAAAAATGGGGGTGGTATTGCTGTCCTCTTTAAAAGCCCACTCAACATTACTTTGAACCCTACTCAACCACCCCAGATCTCTAATGCAGAGTTAATTGCCCTAAAACTACAACTGAATAAGGATAAAAGCATAAACCTAATTGTGATCTATATCCCCCCTGGAAATAACTCTGACACACTTGAGAACATTTTAAACTGGCTTGCTAATAACTACCCCCAAGAAACCATAATTTTGGGCGATGTCAATATTGACTGGAATCAATGTTCCTCAGAAACAAACCCCACCCACATAAATCTCCATGGTTTCTTACAGATTATAACCTCCCCCACCAGAATTGGGAACACCAAACAAAAAGAAAGTATCCTAGACTGGATACTCACAAACAATCAACCCCATATGTATATGTCTGGGACCCTTCCAAATGATCTTAGTGATCACCTCATCACCTATCTAGGAAAAGCAAAATAGGGAGCTACAAATTACCCGTGTACAGGTCAGTCAGGAACACCAAACATTTTGACCTCGCTAAATTCCAACTAGAGCTGCAGTCCTGTAACTGGTCAACTCTTAAGTACCTCCCCCTAGAAGAAGCAGTAACAAACTTTAACTCCACATTTCTAAAAATACTAGACTCTCATGCCCCCAAATGGCTAATCAAAACCAAAAACCAAATAGCACCTTGGCTAACAAAAGACTCTATAACCAAAATCAAACTTAGAAATAAAGCCTGGGACAAATGGCGTGCCACCAAAGCATCCCTAGACCGCATCAAGTTCCAACAACTAAGAAATGAGACAAAAAAATCCATTTTACTAGACAAAAAAAACTATTACTATCAACTACAACATAAAAACCAACATAATCCCCAAAAGTTCTTGGCGGGTCTAAATAATCTTCTCCATCCAGGCAAGTCCTCCACTCCTACTCCGGTGAACCTATGTGATAAAAACCCAGAAGAGGTGGCCACTACCTTTAACACTTTCTTTATCAATGTTATCAAATCCCTAGCTGACCAACAACCTGCCACCAATCCCCCTATAATAGGTTCCATCCTGAAGACTAAGCCCTCCTTTAATCTCCAACCAGTTTCCACTTCCTTCATTCGATCCTTGCTAAAGAAATTAAAGCCAACCACCCTCTCTGCAGACCTACTTCCAGCCGAATACTTACAAAAAGCTGCAGAGGTTATAGCCTACCCCATCTCTATCTTAATTAATCGTACCATAACAGAATCCACTATCCCCTCTATATGGAAAATCTCCTATGTAATCCCTCTCCACAAAGGTGGCACATCCACTGACCTGTCAAATTATAGACCTATAGCCATATTGTCACCACTCGCCAAAATCATGGAAAAATGTATACACAAACAACTTGTACACTACCTAACTGAGAGCAATCTGTTAACCAGTTCACAACATGGTTTCAGGCCCAAGCATAGTACTACTACCGCCCTCCTCTCTTTCACAGACACTATCAACCATAACAGGAATGACAAAAAAATATCATCAGCACTCTTTTTGGATCTATCAAAGGCCTTTGACATGGTCAACCACCAACTACTTCTTAACACCCTAAAAACTCTCTACCTAGATAACAAAACTCTGGATTGGTTCTATGCCTATCTCTCTGATAGGAAACAAGCTGTACTCTGGCATAACAAGCTCTCCACCCTCTTACCTAATTCCATAGGGGTCCCCAAGGTTCCATACTGGGACCACTTCTCTTTTCAATTTTTATTAATGATCTCTACAAAATTATCCCTGAGACCTCCTGTATTCAATACGCCGACGACTCGACACTCATTTGCTCGGACAAATCACCAGTTAATCTACTATCTAAAATCCAAGACTGTTTCACCGCAGTAGAAGAATGGTTGTTAGGTCACCATTTGATCCTCAATCCAAAGAAAACCAAGCTGCTACTCTTCCATCCTACCCATAAACCTACCCACATACCCTTTACTGTACAATCCAAGAATGGGACTATTATCTCCCCTGACAACAATACCAAACTACTAGGTGTTACCATCGATAACAAACTTAGATATGATTTGCACATCAACCAAACTATTAAAACAGTTAATAAGAAACTGGGGTCCTTATATAGAATAAAATCCTTTCTGACTCCCATGGCAAAAGTGGCCATTGCCCGCTCACATCTTCTCTCTACCCTCTTATATGCCTCCCCCATACTCACTAACCTTAAAAATCAGACCTAAATAAACTCACCTGTTGTTATAATCATATTGCTAGATTTGCTACAGGCATGCCCTATAAAACCCATCACTGTATTAACCTACTTAACCTTGGCTGGATTGAACTACCAAACCTACTCAAGCAGAACCAACTAACAGTAGCATTTAAAATTCTCAATCAACCAGACAACATTCCTGCACTGAGTAAGTTAATCACTCCCTACACAAATCTAAACAGTCTGCGCTCATCAAACATGTTACTTGTACAAACGGTCAAATCCTGTAATCTAGGTGGTGACTCTCTGTTTGCCAATGCCATTGGTAAAATATGGAACTCCCTTCCTCCTCAAATTACCAATGCCACCTCCCAAAACAAATTCAAGAAAGGTCTGCTCTACCACTTTAAAACCCAATGGCTCTGCCAATGCTCTAAACCAGACTAATCCCTCACTTCCTCATTCTCCATATCAATATTGGAGTACCTAAGGTACATAAAGTATGCTCATCTCTGAGCCTATCATTAATAAGGTGGTATCTAAATGTTAATGTATTTTTTCTTTCTTCTTATGTATTAATTATCAAACGTAGTGATATGTTGTCTGTCTAATATGAATGTAACTTACTATCTATGTGGAGCTTTTCTCCCCGGGCCTCCGCTGAAAATGGACATGCATCCAGTCGGACTATCCTGGTCAACAAATGTAAAATAAATAAAATAAATAAATAACACATATTAATAACAAGTAGTAGGAGTGACCTCACATTACATAATATATTAATAACATGTAGTAGGAGTGACCTCACATTACATAATACATGCTAATAACATGTAGTAGGAGTGACCTCACATTGCATAATATATATTAATAACATGTAGAAGTGACCTCACATTGCATAATTTATATTAATAGCATGTAGTAGGAGTGACCTCACATTACATAATATATATTAATAACATGTAGAAGTCACGTCACATTACATAATACATATTAATAACAAGTAGTAGGAGTGACCTCACATTACATAACATATTAATAACATGTAGTAGGAGTGACCTCACATTACATAATATATATTAATAATATGCAGAAGTGACCTCACATTGCATAATTTATATTAATAACAAGTAGTAAGAGTGACCTCACATTATATAATATATATTAATAGCATGTAGTAGGAGTGACCTCACATTACATAATATACATTAATAACATGTAGAAGTCACCTCACATTACATGATACATATTAATAACATGTAGTAGGAGTGACCTCACATTACATAATGTATAGTAATAACTCATTGTAGGAGTGACCTCACACTACATAATATATATTAATAACATATTGTAGGAGTGACCTTACATTACATAATGTATATTAATAACAAGGTGTAGGAGTGCCCTCACATTACATAATACATATTAATAACATGTAGAAGTCACGTCACATTACATAATACATATTGATAACAAGTAGTAGGAGTGACCTCACATTAGATAACATATTAATGACATGTAGTAGGAGTGACCTCACATTACATAATATATATTAATAACATGTAGAATTGACATCACATTACATAATATATATTAATAACATGTTGTAGGAGTGACTTCAGAATACATAATATATATTAATAACATGCAGAAGTGACGTCCAATTACATAATACATAGTAATAACATGTAGTAGGAGTGACCCCATATTACATAACATATTAATAACAAGTAGTAGGAGTGACCTCACATTACATAATGTATAGTAATAACTCATTGTAGGAGTGGCCTCACACTACATAATATATATTAATAACATATTGTAGGAGTGACCTTACATTACATAGTGTATATTAATAACAAATAGTAGGAGTGACCTCACATTACATAATATATAGTAATAACACGTAGAAGTGACCTCACATTACATAACACATATTAATAACATATAGTAGGAGTGACCTCACATTACACAATATATATTAATAACATGTAGTAGGAGTGACCCCATATTACATAATCTATTAATAGCAAGTAGTAGTAGTGACCTCACATTACATAATGTATAGTAATAACTCATTGTAGGAGTGGCCAAACACTACATAATATATATTAATAACAAGGCGCAGGAGTGACCTCATGTTATATAATATATATTAATAACATGTACTATGGGTGGCCTCAAATTAACTTAGATCTCTGTTGCTCAAATGTATGCCCTTTTAGTAGGGGTTAGAGCACTGGTCTAGTAAAGCCAGGGTCACAAATTGAAATCTCATCAAGACTTCTGCTTGTCCTTTACCCAGGATGTGCTTGCACGTACTCTCAGGATGTGCTTGCATGTACTCTCAGGATGTGCTTGCATGTACTCTCAGGATGTGCTTGCACGTACTCTCAGGATGTGCTTGCACTCTCAGGATGTGCTTGCATGTACTCTCAGGATGTGCTTGCATGTACTCTCAGGATGTGCTTGCACGTACTCTCAGGATGTGCTTTCATGTACTCTCAGGATGTGCTTGCACGTACTCTCAGGATGTGCTTGCATGTACTCTCAGGATGTGCTTGCATGTACTGTATTGTGATCAGTGTACTACCCAGTAAATACAATGTTTGAAAACACACATTGTATTAGTTAAGAAAAAAACACTGATCATTAATCTGGGATTCCGATTTCCAGCAAGTTGTACTGAGTATATTTGCTATTTAAGTTATCATATGCATATGCTTGCATTTGCATTGTTCAATAGTTAGTTCCACACAGTATGCTTTCAGTTATTAAATGTATTTAAGTAACATTTTTGTAATTGATTCAGCAATTGTAAACAACTGACTTTTCATTTATATACAGTTATATATGAAAAAATATTTTGTATTATACAATTGAATTAGTCTGAAATATTGGCACAATAACAGAAGAGGTGGTTGGACATAATGGTTAAGTCCTTTGCCTCACAGAAACAAGGTACAATGTTTGAGTCTGGCTTCTATTTACTAGCTAAGCATGTAATAGCCTGCATAGTGAAAGCTTAATATTTATCTATGAACCTATTTATTACAAAGTGAATTTGTTATTGAAGTACTTTTGAATAATTGCTGAGTATTTACTCAGTGTGACTCTATGTGGCAGAATGTATTTGTATTACACTCACTTTTCACAGATAATTTCAAAAAAAAGATTTTTTTTATTTATTTCCTTGTGGTGGTACTCATTTATTAAGGTGATTAAATATCAATATTAGATGTCTTCTTGGTACAAAATAGTTAAGTCAACATATTCCATTGTACAGTTTGCACCATATTAGTTTGTTAGTTTGTCGGATTTCATTGGCAGTATTGTTACATGACAACATGAAGTACAAAGTGATTTCAGTATCTCCTGTATTTAACTTGGATGTTCTTGGAAACATTTTATAATGTGTGATTTGTTTATTATTTATTCTTTCAAAAATGTTGAAAATGGAAGGAAGCTGCCTCACAGACCCAAGTTAAAAGTTGTTCTTAATCAACTAGCATCTCCTTAAATACTACTGACTGCTTAATAATATCTTGCTGTGACAACATATGCAGCTCTGACCACTAATAATAGTTTATTCCTTACTTTGATTTCTGTAAGGTTTTAATGGATGTTGCTGGTGAGATTAAGACAAACTCAAGTCCTTTAATAACAGACTTGTTACAGCCATGTGAAACCTCCCTGCCTCTGCCAGGTTGTGTACCATGTAAAGGGTGACCTTCCTGATCAACACTAAAGGCATCGGGACTACAGCGAGAAGCATAGTACCTTTCCTTAACCAATGTGCTCTTGCTTCATCTGTTATTACCAAAAAAAGTGGCTCAAGCTAAGCTGTGCACAAGCTTGACTCCATATACAGGAGACAGTAACAACGACACAAAACACCTGCTTGTTACACTCCTCGTGGCTGTACCACTGGTGGGCAAATGTAGGTATAACTTGTATGAGGGCAGCAATACAGTTAGGCATACAGAACATTTTGAGTGAACCTCTGCTTGTTTATACCTCCTCCTGCAAAGTCGTTGAAGGTAACAGAGCTCTGACCAATCTCCTGTGCCTGAAATCAATCTGAGTCCATGCTCTACCCTGGTAAACAAAGCAAAATAAACAGATACATAACTACATATAAATATTGATGATTCCAGAGTATTTTAATTATTGGAAAGTTTAAAATTAACAGGTTGATTGTTAATTTCCCTTTCTCCTCTGTCACAAATTCAAACTACATGAACTGTAGTCAAAAAGATCCCTACCACATTTTTGTGCTTTCTAGCCACTCAGAAAGATTACATAAGGGGTGGAGGCTGAACGGCAAACTGAAAGCAGCAGTATTTTAGAGCTCCGTATAACTAGTTAAATAAGACAGGAAAAAATATTCTTTTTGTTTCTTCAAAGTATAAAATCTTATAGATAAAAGACTATTTTACATAATTAGAAACGTTGGTGAAGTTTTACAAATAATTTCCTGTCAAACAGCTTGGAGATATATTCACCTGTTAAAATGAGCAACTCGAGGAATTCTCACCAGCATGCTGCCTTAAAGAAGGAACTACAACAGATGGCATCTACCCTGCAGGAGTTGTCTTTGAAGATTGATGATTTTAAAGAGAACCTAGAAAATCTTAAAACAAGCAGTCAAAAACAGGCTGACACCCTCAAGGAAATGCTACAACAACACCAGACAAGGATAACAGGAATAGAGGTTTCTCTAAATGATTTAGAAAGCAGACTTTAGGAGGAGGAAACACAGAAAGAACTGCTTCTTAAACAAAACACTTGGTTGGTTAACAAGGTAGATGACTTGGAAAATAGGGAGAGGAGAAATCAGGATTTTTGGATTACTTGAAAACACAGAAGGTGAGGATATTATTTCCTTTTTATCAAGCTGGATCCCTGACTTTTTAAATTTAAAAGAAGGACTTTCCTTTGGCATTGAAAGGGCACACAGAGCTCTTGGGAAACCTGCCACTAACTCAAACTCTCCTCCTAGGTCAATAATTATCAAATTTCTTTCATAGCTGGACAAGGAACTGATTTTAAGATCTGCTTGGAGGAAGGCACCTCTAAAATATAAACAGAGCCTGATAAGATTTGATAACAACTATTCATCTAGAATAATGGAACAAAGGAAAAAAGTGTGGCCAGTGATAACGTTTCTGAAACAAAATAACATCAAGGCACAACTTACATATCCAGCTAAGATAAGAATACTGTATGCCAACTTTTATTGACTTAGAGGAAGCCTCTTCATTTATTAAAACTAATAATGTGATTACTTTACCAGAAGATATGGATTGGATGCCACCTTCTCTCAAGAGAACAAAAGAAACAAATGTCTGGACAGACGTCAGAAAGAAGAAGCAAAAGGCTGATACTGTTACAGCCAAATCTCTCAAAGCATCTACTATGATATGAATTGTTTTAACATTACTTTAAAGGCCCAATTTTACTGCTTGGAATTTTAAAACAAAGGTAACTAACTACTGGAATCTTTATCTGTATTTTTTGAAAATAGATGACACATGAAAGTTTTCACATTACCTCAGGTATGTAAAACGGGTACTTTTCTTTCACAGGAGGGGGGGTTATATAGCACATAAAATATTTATACTGTAAATCAACATGCATAGTATATGTGTATTTTATCTTAATTTTCTCTTTTCTTTCCCTCTCTTCTCTCTTTTCTCTTTATTTTAGCTGCATCTTGTCTCCCTTTCTAAATTATCTCCTATTTACTATACTAATATAGTCTGTATATATTGAATAACTCACTATCTATACATAGATAAATAATAGTCTAAAATAATCTAGTTTTAAAATAGACTAATTGGAATAGTGAACTTAATTAATTATTACAATATTTATTAGATTAATGATAGTCACTGTTATGCTTATTGGGATTGAGGACATGTTTGTGATTAACTCTGAAATGTTCCATTCATGTACATCTGTCCTTTGAATTATTCCCTTTTAGTATTAACAAATACATAAAAAAGGAGGGAAAAATGTACTTGTTGATTAAGAGAAGTGAAGCTTTCTTCACATTCTACGTGTGTTGCCATAGCAACAGTAAATAATTCACAAAGAAGTATTGAAATGTTTTAGTCTTCCAGTTAAAATAGCTTGCTGTCAATATTTTGCGATATCAGAAAGTTTGAAGAGCTAGGAAATTACTATTCTTTGTCTTTATAATGATTATTAGACAGATGTTAGACCCTGCTTTGTTTAATGAATTGTGATACATGTTTATGAGGAAAAGTGGACTCAATTAGATGTTATTACAATAGTTATTAGATTAATGGTGGACACTGTTATGCTTAATGGGTTACGGGGCATGTTAGCGACTAACTCTGAAATATTTTGTTTATATACATACTGTCAGTTGAATTATTTTCTATAATATTAACATAATATATAAAAGGAGGGAAAAATGTACTGTTGCTTGTTGGAAGTGAAGCTTTCTTTACATTCTATCAGCCTCTTGAACTATTTCAGTTTTTATTTTTTTGAAACACTCATTGATTAGGAACCGTTATATTTGCATTGTCATGGCAACAGAAAACAACTACGGCAGTTTCTATGGACTTTGTGAATCTGCAAAGTGCATTTAGCCTCACAGATAATAAATAAAAAAAGTAATGTTGTTTAGCTATTAAATTGAATTACAATCTAAGGAAGGGTAAATTAGATAACTTAATAGAACAACTTGTAAATACTTTATAAATTACTCACATTGGACTCCACATTCCTGGAAACTCAAGTGAAATGTCCACAGATTACTTGTGAACTTAAACAAAACTGCCTGATTAATAAGCATAACCTGAATCCATAAGCTATCTGCTCTATATATGCTACATTATATATGTCACTTGCATATGACAGTCTCTAGAGCACACGAAAAAATACATATTATTTTTGAAACATGCTATATTTGTACTAACCATACATTCTAAACTAACTCAATTGGCAACTGACAAGTTATTTATTTGAAACATCAGTCTAAATATTAATTGCGCCCTTGAAATATTGTTGCCATTTGGACAAAACAAAACCTGAATTGAAAAAGGAATGATTTGAAGAAGTGAAGTATTGTAGAGACTTCAAAGACAGCTATTGACACTACAGTATAAATAGAAATGTATACATGCAAGGAAAAATTGAAATGTTTTACACTTTTAGCTAAAATAGCTTATTGTTAACTTTTTGCTTTATCAGAAAATTTAAACAGCTAGGAAATTATTTCTAATCTGTCTTTATAATGTTAGTCACTGACTTGTTTAATGGATTGCGAGTCATGTACAAGACGGACTACTGAATGTTATTTCTGTTTACCTATGTTTGCTGAATTTCTTTTATTAGTACTGATTTAAACAAGGGAAATAAAGGGAAGGGAAGTCTCTGTTTTTGGTCAGGGGAGGAGAGGCTTAAGAGTATTCGAACTTCCCCGAGAACTCCCTAAGATGCTCTAAACACTATTTGATTAATACTTACCTAATGTAAGTCTTGATTACCATATAGGTACCTCACATTCATTCTAGAACTGATGTGATTACCCATTCTGGAAGCAGGAGGTGCCCTATGCAGGATGGGAATTGTCAGGGTGATCATAGTTCATTATTAGACTCTGCTTTGCAAATCTATAAATATGTAAAAGCACAGCACACTAGAATGTAGGGTGCCTCTGCTCAGAATCAGGATAGCACTGATAAGCCATATTATTTCATAAGTGTAAGTTGAAGTTGGTGAGCTGAAGATTGGGAAAGTAAAGGACTACAGTACACCTACAGTAAATTCATATTTCATTGGTAATCACTCATTGTCTCCTGTAGAGTTTTTAGTCAAATTATTTTAGTAATAATCTATTTGTTTTTGGCTTATTTAGTGTATGCTCCTCTGTTGCATTTAATTTATCTGAAATGACATATCTGACATGTTTGGGATCTCTTAAGGGTAACTAAATATTGGATATTTTCTAAGTCAACATAATAATTGTTTACACTACTAAAATTCCATCATGTTATATAAAATGCTATAGAATAACAATAGAATAATATAGAATTTCATATCTCTTTTAAGAAAATTTTCCATTTTGATATTGTTGGTTAAAGGTATGAGAGATAATCCAATAGATCTATCTTTATCTATTGGATTAGGAATGACTTGCATTCCATGTTTAATGGGAAATTCATATTCACTTGTATTTGATACTTTAGAATTAATGTTTTATGGAAGTACTTTTTTTAAATTACACTCCCAAGTGTACACAAATAAAAATAACATTCAATGTTATCAGAGAATATGGTATAACTACTATAATCAAAATAAAAAAAAGAAGCAAAATATTTCTTCCAACAATAACTTGAAATGGATTTAACATTCATATGCGGTGGAATGGCAGTAGCATTGTTACTTCACAGCAAGAGGTTCTCCCGTTCGATTCTCAGCGTGGCTTGGGAATGCCTTCTGTGTGGAGTTTGCATGTCCTCCCCATGGTTGGTTAGCGTCCGAAAGACATGCGTGCGTAAATGGGCATGCCTTTGTTGAAGATTGGGCATCGAGCTGGCACCTCAGCATTTCGTAAAAATCTACTGCCAATCATTAGCGGACCGGAATTCCGTTGTGGCGATCCCTTACCGGGAAAAAGCCGAAAGACAAACAACAGAAAAAATCATTAAATACTAATGGCTTAAATAATGCAAATAAAATATCAAACGTACTAAAATATTTAAATCTAAATAAGGTACAAGTAGTATTTCTCCAGGAAACACATTTTAAGACTAATGATAACTTTATTTAGAACCCTAAGGACTATACAGTCTTAGTTCAAGCCTACTGTAGAACAAAGACAAAAGGAGTATCAATTCTCTGGAAGAAAAACATAATCACTCCAAACGTTATTTATAAATATGAAGACAACAAAGGTCTACTAGCGTTTGTTATAATTAAATTTAATAACAGAATATGGACCTTAGCTAATCTATATTGGTTCCCAGGAACTGGAGCAGGAATGGTTAAAAAACACCTAGATTTTATTTCCAACAATTATAAAGGAAATCTTATACTGGGAGGAGAATTTAATTGTACCTTAGAAGCTTCTGAAACCACCAAGAAGTCTTTTCGCATAGCAACGTTTTCAAAATCCTTAAAAAGATGGATTGATTCATTTCATTTAATAGACACTTTTAAAGTAAAATATGATAAAGCCTTATTATTTTCCCATAAAGACCATGGATTTGGAACACAAACCAGAATAGACAAATTATTCGTAGTTCAAGATTTACAAACAAAAATCCTCAACTTCTCAATAGTGCCATTCCCCTTTTCAGATCATGACTCTCTGATAATGAAGCTCCAAATAGAGTTTAAACCTTTAATCTTCTCAACTAGAATTCCATCATATATATCACGAAAATTAAAGAATTCAGACCCTGGATGTTGTCAGAACTACAAATATTTCTTGAAATTAATAATACAACAGAAATTAGTAGAGTCATGGTTTGGGACTCATTAAAAGTGCATTTATTTGGTAAGACCCTTAGCTGGTACAAAAACAAAGTTAGAGAGTGGAATCAGACTTGTCCAGAAGTCATAAAAGAAATAAAGGAATTAAATATAAAATATAATGAAATTCTAACACAGAGAACTTGTTAGCCTTGGAAAAATTAAAAATAAACTCATTTGCTACCTCCCCCAGATATCTACATAACTTATCTACAAGAATTAAAATACAATCTAAAACAAATAACATTAGTAGTATATATCATGAAAAGAAAGGGAAAAAGTATCAGATATAGGAGACATCTTTGAAGTATTTCAGTTCCATTATATGGGACACTTCAAAAAAGAAGATTTAGATACCAACCAAATAAACTTAGATACAAATCTTATCAATATATAAAAAATTCCAGAAAACTTAAAACTAGACTTACAAAAACCTATATCCTACAAAGAAATTGTTGACCAGATAAAAGAAAGTAAATCTAACAAAGCTCCAGAGATAGATGGCATAGTTATGGAAATTTACAAACTCTTTCCTTCAACAGTAATCTCCCTTTTTCATAAAACTTTGCTAGAAGTCCAGTCAGTAGCAAAAATACCACCCTCATGGAAATATTCTCTCATAACACCAATTCTAAAAGATAAAAAATCATCAGACCTTTGTACGTCATACAGATCTATATCATTACTGAATAATGATTGCAAAATATTCATGGCAATCCTAGCTAACAGAATGAAAAATCCCACTTTTAAAGACAATTAATAATGATCAAACTTGATTTTTATATAACAGGCACACCCATGATAATATTAAAAGGATACTTACTCTTCTAGATTGTGAATAAAGAAGATAAACACTAGCAATCAGATTAGACATAGAAAAAGCCTTTGATTCCCTCAACTGTGAATATCTATTTAAAACTTTAGCATTATTTGAATTTCTTCCCCCCTTCATCTTATTACTAAAACACATATATATTAATAACTTAGCCTACATTAAATTAGGTCCTTTCACCTCAGAATTTTTCCATATAACGAAAGGTACTAAACAAGGATGCCCCCTTTCTCCTATTTTATTTGCTTTAGCTATAGAAATACTTGCAGAAATAATACGCAATAATCCAAGAATAAAAAGAATAGAAGTTGATGACCAGTACATATCTAAAATAATGCTTTTTGCTGATGATATTTTATTAACCCTATCAAACCCAGAGAGTCATTAGGAGAGCTAGAAGAAGTAATGTAGACATTTTATAAGATTTCAGGTCTACACTTTAATAGATCAAAATCAAAATTTCTATTTTTAAAAAAGAAAAAAGAACTACAAGTTACAGATAAATCCATCATAGGAACAAAAAAGAACTTACACTAAATTATTTAGGAATAGTGTTATGCAAAAATATAAACAAAACAATATTAATAAATTATAAAAACATTATTGAAACAATAAAATGTATATGTATGTGTATATATATATATATATATATATATATATATATATATATAAGTGGAACAAATTATATTAACTTTTGAAGACAGATTGCAATTAGTGAAAATGATCTTATTGACAAAAATACTATATGCAGCATTAGCAATACAGTTAATTCCTGAAAGATGCATTCTTAAAGAATTAAACTGATGTTTAATAACATTTGTATGGTATCTACAAAAATAATAGAGTAGCTCTAACTCATCACATTAGACCCAGGAAACAAGGAGGATTGAACTTCCCAGAAATAGAAACTTGTATAAAAGCATCTGTGCTTAAAACTACAATAGACTGGATAAACCCAAATTATTTTGCCAAATGGAAAAAAATAACAGATATATTAACAAATGAATTTGATCTGTTAAAAAATTTAATAGTAGACAAATCAAACAAACCTCTTTATGCATAAGTATACAATATAATATAACAAAACCTTCTAAAACAACACTGATTAATCGGTACATCAATTCCTTTAGGAAACTTATCAATGCAAACATAGATCTAAAGCTTTTGTTTGACCTTTTAACCCCATTTACCATCACTAAGAACTTTCCTCACAAAATATATAGGGAAACAATAACCTCCTGGGAACAAAATGAATTCTTATGCTGATTTCAATGTGTAAATAAATTAAATGTTTTAGATTAAGTGTCACTGCTAGACAGAGGCACAGCTAAATAATGGGCATAGTTTCTCCTACCTAAAGGGGAGGTGTAAGCCACAAAACTATGGGCTAGGCTAGGCTTATGCCCTGCCCTCGATAGCCTAGTATGAACCTATGAACCTATGAACCTATGATATGATAAAAAACTGCTTACAATATTCCAACACAGGACTGGCTAACCTTACAAAGTATTCTAATGTACACTCAAGATTTATGCAGGTTAATTAATAATTCCTCATTTAAAGATATTCAAAATCTAATAAGTTTTCTGTATGAATTTAGATATAATAATTGTGAAAAGAAACATTCCTTCCTTAATAAAGGGGCGTTGCACCTTCCACATGTCTAGGTGCCCCTTTTGATTCTTTCTGTAGTTAATTCACCCATATCTAGCTCGATCCAATTTCCGTACTTAATTCACCCATATCTAGCTCGATCCAATTTCCGTACTTAATTCACCCATATCTAGCTCGATCCAATTTCCGTACTTAATTCACCCATATCTAGCTCGATCCAATTTGTAATTGTCATCACTTTTTGGTATACATAAGGGGGTCTGTCACCCACTTTATTACTGAATCCACTCATAGTTGCTCATGGTTGTTAATGCATCCTTTAATTATGTGATGCCATTGATTTAGTGCAGTCATATGTTGTGTGAATGGCCATGCCTAATGAGGTGAAGTGTCTCCATGACCACTTGGAAGCAGTTTCTCTATGTCACACTGCACATATGCAAGATTCAAACAGAATAAGGCAGGAGAAATGATGAAGTAGCTGGAACAAACTGAATATCAATTACTACAAATGAAAGATGACTTGGGAAGGCCGATTCTGCAGCTGTAAAGGGGCTTTTGGAAAGCTCAGAGAATAAATTAGATGGACTCTGTAAAATCAATGTGATGATGTGATTGATGTTGTGAGAGATTCCTTGGGTACTGTGCATGAAGTATTTGCCACTTCCAAATATTGAGGTTATTAGGTTCTGAAAGGGAAAACAAAGCTTGGTTTTGACTGAATTATTTGACCTGTTCTGAAAAAGAACAAACATTGTAACAGGCTTTGGCAGCCAGGGTAAAGTTTGTTAGTGGAGAGGAGACCAGTATTTGTATAATTTGATTCTTCCAGGTGACATTAAAGTATGACCTGTGGTTTGTACATGTGATGCAAGAGTACAAGTGGGAGAGACTGAAATTTAAACTATTATGTTAATATATACATTGAAGGTGTTTAGGGAAGACAAAATGTTTACATTTAGTTGTTTGGATGAAACAATGGAGAAGACAGGAGAACTACCTGACAGAGTGAATCAAAGGTGTGCCAATCAAAAGCATAAATAAACTTTTGGGTTAGATGGAGTAGATAGCCTTTGAGAAGCAGAGACAGGCTGGGATGAAAAGATTTTATCAAGCTAAAAAGATGCTTGACTACATATGCAATTCCTGTAACCAACTGGCTGGATAAACTGCTCATTCTTAGTCAAAAAATTTGGACTAATGAATTTTAAAGAAAAGGAATCCTATACATCTATGTATATATATTGTACACATACACACACACACACACACACACACACACACACACACACACACACACACACACACACAACACACACACAATATATATATATATATATATATATATATATATATATATATATATATATATATATATATATATATATATATACAGGTCTACTTTATTTGCCTGAACTTTCATTTGCCTGACCCCATTTGACCGAAATGTCATTTGACCGACACTTCATTTAACCGACACTTCATTTGACCAAGTATTATTGGCAAGAAAATGGGATATGCCCCCTTCCCCACTACATTGCGGCCCTGGAGTTAGAATATATAGTTAGGGGAGGTGTGGGGGGCACAGCCCCCCACAATGGGTGGTGTGGGGGGTGAAGCCCCCCACTTAATTTCATATTATAATTGGTTAGTTTTGCTTTAATATTGCTTAGTAACACAAAAGTAAGTGGGGGGCTTCACCCCCCACACCCCTCATTGTGAGGGCTGTGCCCCCCACACCCACCTAACTATATATTCTAACTCCAGGGTCACACTGCAGTGGGGAAGGGGGCATGTCCCATTTTCTTGCCAATAATACTTGTCGGTCAAATGAAGTGTCAGTCAAATGACATTTCTGTCATTTGGTCTCGGGCAAATGGGTGTCGGGCAAATGAAAGTTAGGGCAAATGAAGTAGACCCATGTATGTATATATATGGGTCTATATATATATATATATATATATATATATATATATATATATATATATATATATATATATATATATATATGTATAGATATATATATATATATATACATACACACACCCATATATATATATATATATATATATATATATATATATATATTTATTTATTGATTGATTTTGTGTGTGTGTGTGTGTGTGTGTGTGTGGGTGTGTGTGTGTGTGTGTGTGTGTGTGTGTGTGTGTGTGTGTGTGTGTGTGTGTGTGTCTGCCTATGTATCAGACGGTAAACATTATACAGTGGGTACAGGTGCATAGGCTGCTGGGCTTTAATTATTAAAGGTTCACTTGTGTCATTGTTCTTTTAAAATGAGTTTCAGCTGCTTTCATTGTTTCGGTCAAGCTGGTAAGTCATGTGTTCCTACTGTTTACAGTCATGTAGCTTTTAGTTTCAGGGCTCAGGTTCACTAGCTTGGGAGGAAGGTTACTTGCATTGTAGGAAATGTTAACAATTTCCTGTGTCTGTTTCTTTTATTTACAGACATTTGCTGAGGTCATTTTATTGCGTCACTATAATGTGTGTTGAACTAGTGATTATTTAGGTTACTATATTTTTTTATTTATGCCCAAGTGGTTCATTTTTGTTACTTGTCTAGTAGATGCAGTCATGTATTCTCTTTTTCTACGACATAGATGTTTTAATTTATTGCTGATGGAAACAAATGCAGTGAATACATCGCATCATATGGCTCACTTTTTTAACTGCTTATTGAGGTGTTTTGTCAGTCCATAGCCATGGCAGGAGCTACTGTTAGGTTTGCTATATAAGAAAAGGGTACGACAGGGATGGAAAATGTCCTTACAGGGGCAGTATGTGAAATGTTAATATGGATGGGGGAGTAATAACTGGAACATGAGAAAGATTAACTGGAACACTATTAAATCACAAGCTCTCAAGTATTTAACTGCTATCATTTCCCAATATGCAGCATGCAGGAAGGATGTACTGTTACTTCAGACCAAAAGGATTACTATTTAGAAATAATGCATCACAGGGCACTTATAACTAGCCATCTGTAACACCTGCTGCACTGTGGGTGCACGCCTTACCTCCATTTTTAACATGATTGTGCAAATACCTTCCAGGTGGATTAAGTCTTAGGTGTTGCAAAACATTAATTCTTCCCAAGTCATTTCAACAGACATGAACACAGTACATTCTGTTCTCTTTTCTGTTTCTTTATGCTGCCTAAATGTCACTGTTAATGTAACATCACTGAGATCTGACAGAGGGTGAGGAACTGTGTTCCTCCCTCATATTTTAGGTAAAAACACCATGCAAAGAGTAATGTAGGTCTGTTATATTCTTGTTATAAAGGCATGGATTTAATCTTAAATCACAAGTGAGTGGGAGATCAAACATGGACATTTGCAAACTGTTGAAAAATGAAAAGCACAAATAAGTGTGCAATAATAATGCAAAATTAAAATAACTAAAAAACATAAATGCATCTGGCCAATTCCTCTGCAGCCGATTTAGATCTATGGCCTCCAATAAACCCTGCTAGTTTAATACACTCACCCTGAAGCTGTACATCTTTACAGAAATTGGCTTGGGTTATTTACAACAATAACTTATTTACAGCAATAAGCAAGTATTTTCTTGTTACAAATGTTGTACATCTTTGGAGTGGGAATCTTAAAGGAGCAGAACAAGGGGGTGCCAGCCTCATATTTGGGCTGTAGCATACTTTTCCCAGTGTCATTTATGCTCGGTATTGATTTTATTTTATAGACTTTTTAATTTTCTACCATTGTTTCTAATGCAGGAATGTGAGACTATTTTAGAGGTGTAAAAAGAAGTAATGATGCAAGATAGTCTGAAATATTAATAAAAAGTGGGTGTTGAGATGGCTGCACTGTAATTCATTGTTAGACTGAGTGCTCTAACATGGCTGCTATGAGCTAGTCAGTATACTCTATGTGGACTTTGGACAGCTGGCAGACAGTTCTGCATTATTTACCTAAAATTGTTAACCAGGACAGCACTGATGACAAATGGCCAGCTTCAGCTTCAGCCCAGGGCAGCACTACAATGTGACAATTACAGAGATATACTACAAGAGTTAAAGGATATATGAGAATATGCAGGAATTTCATAAAGTAATAGAAATAAACACACATGCCATTTCTGCAGAGTCACTCAGACAGGTGAGTAGGCTTAGAAAACGTACTTGCATTGCTACATATAGTTATATAAATATTATTATACAACAACCCCCCCATTAATATTCCAAAATGTGCATGCTGATTGGTTAGTGTGCACATTGTAAATCAGACTTATACTAATGGAAAAAGGTCCAGTCACCCGGACTTTTTCCATTAGTATAAGTCTTTTTTTACAGCAACGGAGAACACAAGATCTCCGTTGCTTTTTAGACACTGTCTCGCTACGTTAAAGGAGTTTAACATAGCGAGACAGCTTTAAAAAAAGTAACGGAGATCTTCCTTTCTCCGTTGCTTTTTTTTAAAGCTGTCTCTCTATGTTAAATGGGTTTAACATAGCGAGACAGCTTTAAAAAAAGCAACGGAGATTCTCTGTTGCTTTTTTTAAAGCTGTCTCGCTATGTTAAACTCCTTTAACATAGTGAGACACTTTGTAAAAAGCAACGGAGATCTTGATTTCTCCGTTGCTTCTACCCACAGCTCTGATGTACTGTGTAAGCATATGCATGCACAGTACATCAGAACTGCTGCAGAATACTAGACATCTGCGGAAGGGCAGTACAGAGGCATTATACAATGCCATTATTTAAGAAAAATAAGTATTTTTTTTCTTAAATAATGTCATTGTATAATATCAATAACCCACTTCTGGGTGTGGGTAATGCTGGATTTACCCACGGTTGTCTTTGTTTGGCCACTTGGGCTTCGCCCTCGTGACCAAACCACGCCAACCATGGATAAATCCAGCATTACCCACACCTAGGCATGGGTTATTGCTTAAGTATATCTTTTTAACAAAGGTTTATATAGATGGTTCAGACTGCTTACAGCACAGAGCTAGAGTTTCAAGTACTTTAGCACTTAATTAGTATGAGAAAAGTTTTAAGTATGGACGGGTTAAAGCAGAGGGAATAGGGAAGCTGTCAGTAAATGGGAGTTTATGTTTTGAATAGATTATGTGATTCAAGATGTTACACATTAGCATTTTACCATTTTCAGGAAGTATATTTTCAGCTGACAACAGAATTTTGGGTAACAGGATGTGTCTTTACGTGAGGTTCATCAGAAAGAACCATGTGTGGAAGCTAAAGTATTCCACAGAACAGTGTAAAATATCAAAAAGAAAAGAAACGGGAGCCCACCATCAGTGAACGTATTAACAAACACAAAGCTTTCAAGCAAAGGTCTTTCTCATGGCATTCCATTAATAGATTGTATAAAATCTCCTTCACCTAATAAATGGTTTTAATATGTAATGTTAACACACTTAAATGTTTTAGCATCTAGCAACAACTCATACATCAAATCATTATAAAATTAAACGTCCATAACAATAATTTTGCCTCCTTTGTCAGTTTGTTTGATTATAATGTCCTTACAAGAACACAAATCATGCAATACTTCCCTTTCTTTTTCAGTTAGATTATAAAACCTATAATTTTTACTATCTTTATTTTATTTAACATTTGTTTACAGGCAAAGTCCGACTTGTAACAAGGCAATTTTCAGCAGAGACGTGGGGGGAAACACTCAAGATGGATGTCTTTATAACATGGGAGGAAACTGGATCACCCAGAGGAATCCCACACAAATGCAGGGAGGGCATGCAGACTCCACACAGAAGGCTCCACAGCTGAGAATCGAACCGGAGAACCTCTTGCTGTGAGGCGACACATTAACTGCTTCACCACTGCACCATCCCTTAAAATACAATGCATACAAATCTTGTTCACAAATATCTAAAAAGGTTTTAATTGTTGGAGTATTAATTGGTATGAATGTACTAGGTCTCTTAAGGCTCAGAGATTCATTCCTTATATCATTTTTATATAATAACTTCAAGTCAATATTTCTGGCAAATTCAGTTAATGATTCACTAATATTTTTTTTATTCAAAGGTATAAATGTTAGGCCTTTACTTAATAATGACAACTCATCCTGTGTAAAAGAGTATTTTGATAAACTAACAATGTTAGAGTCATTAAGAAACCAAAAGAATGAATCCGAAAAGACTGAAAGTTCAAAATACTGAACACATTTGTAATGCAGGGGACAACCCTCCCTGCACCCCTCATGTGGGGGACCCCCCCCCACACACACACACGTTAACTATATACCAGCTCCAAGATCACACAACAGTGGAGAAGGGACAAATGCCATCATTCAGTATTTTGAATTTTCAGTCTTTTGGGATTCAGTCGTTTGCTTTTTCAGTCTTCTGACGTAGACCGTTAACAATTACTTTCTCGTTGTTCTCCTCCTTGTTACTGGCCCGACCTTTGTAGAGTTCAGTCCTGCTGATGTCAGTGTGCTTCCTCTTGTTCTGCTTCTTCCTCGATGCTTCTTGAACCTTTATAGGCAGCTGTAATCAGAACCAACCTGTTCCTAACAAGCAGCAGATGCCCCATCTTCATTACATCGGCTCTAATGTTGCTGACATAGTTCTCTGGCTGATTGCTATCTGAATTCTGCCAAGTTACACTTTCTGTTGTACTAATAATGTCCAAATCATTAACCACTTTACTGCATGTGGCTGCTTTAGAACTACTAACAGTTGAAAGTGCAGTATCCATTCTAGCGTTCACTGTAGCTGAAGGTGGTAACAATGTAATGCTGGATAAACTAGAATCTCTGAGCCTTAAGATACCTAGTACATTCATATCAATTAATACTTCAACAATTAAAGCCTTTTTCAATGTGTGTACAGGATTTATATGCATTTTATTTTAAAGACAGTAAAAATTATAGGTTTTAACATCTGACTGATAAAGAGAAGCAATGCAAAATTTGCATTCTTGTAAGGACATTATAATCAAACAAGCTGACAAAGGAGGTAAAATTGTTATGGAAGTTGAATTTTATAATGATTGGATGTATGAGCTGTTTTAGGTTTTAATAAACATTACTTTAGTTAATGAGACCATTTATAAGGTAAAAGAGTTTTCATAAGATCTATTAATGGAAAGCCAGATTACTCAAGAGGATTAAAACTATTCTGTGTACTACTCATCCTGTTATTCCATGTATATATTGCTACCTAAAATCACAAAAAATGTCAGTAGACCATCTTTAAGGCCGACTGTGGCAGGTGGCAGATGGGTTACTGCAGCCATCTCCAAATATTTAGAAGAACCCCTATTGGAATACAGCTGTAGCTATATAAAAGACACCAATGACTTCCTGAATGCTTTGAATATATGGCCATATAATAGTCTGAGACATGATTTGATTCTAGCAACAATGGATATAAAATATCTCTTTGCAGTAAAATATCAAATGATTTTGGTATACAATATATGAAGGAATTTCTGAGTATTCATAGTGGATTTTCAGCAATTAAAATAGAATTACTATGTTCGATGATGGAGTTTGTGCTCAAAAATAATATATTTCTGTTTAATAAACAGTTTTTTACATCAGGAACTTGGAGTAGCCATGAGCACTCCATTTGCAAACACATATGCAAATCTGGTGCTAGCAAGATGGCAAGAGCACTTTGTTTTTAGTGAAGACTCTGCACCACTATTTAGGAATGAACATTTGGTGTACTTTAAACATTTTGCTGATGATGTCTTCCTCATTTGGACTAACAGTATAGATAAGTTACAATAATTTGTTAAATATTTACGGGATGCTACAGATTTTTTTTAGTTTAACCGCTCTAATAATAAAATAAATTTTTTGGATATTACAATAAAAAGTTTGATACAATAATATATAAAAAAGGATGTGCAAGTGGCACAATAAGTACATTCTAAAAAGTATTTTTTATTTTTATTTTATTTTTATTTTACATTTGTTGACTGGGCTAGTCTAACTGGATACATGTCCATTTTCAGTAGAGGCCTGGGGAGAAAAGTTCCAAACTTTAAACTAAATGTACAGAAAAAAGGGCGATAAACTCTCTTTTGGCTTTTCCCGGCTAGGGGTCGCCACAGCGGAACTCCGGTCCGCTAATGATTGGCAGTAGATTTGTACATGCTGGCTTGCCGGGCCTAATGCACAACCTTCAATGAAGGAATGCCCATTCACGCATGTCGACTACACAGAAGACGCTCTAACTGAGAATAGAACGTGTAACGTCTAACTGTGAGGTGACAACGCTATCGCACCACCACCGCCCCAGTTAAAAAAGGGCAATACATTATGCTAATACATTAATGCTATGGGCTATCATAGTAAAATAAAATCAAACATCAAAGCAGTAAAGGTACATAACATTTAAGAAAACAATGCAATATTTACAGAAGGCTAACATAGTAAAATGTAGTATTGAGAGAAGAAAAAGTTGTATGAAGGTTAGGGCATATAATAGTTTTAGAAGTTCAACAGAGGTGTATAGGTCAATATATGATTTCCAAAAAAGTATGGAGGAGATGGAAGATTCCTTATTAAGTACATACCCTAAACATATGTTTAGGAATGTAGTGACTAGTCAGTTTTTGCAAGCAAGCAGTCTGAATACTCGAGAAGATTTTTATCAAGAGTTAAATAGTATGGCTTCAGATTTTGAAATGAGAGGTTATAATAATAGTCAAATTACTGAGGTTAAACAAGCAGCTTTAAATGAACGTGAAGGAACAGGTAGACCTTATTTAAATATTTATTCTAATATGCCTTCCAACATAAGGACTAACAGTAAATCCCAAATTAGTCATATTAGATATACTATGAAATATAACAACACGCTAGATATATTAAACAAATTATAAGTAGAAATTGTGCTATATTTTTATCTAAACCTGATAACAGTAATATTATTGGTGAGATACCAAAATGTGCATATAAAAGTGAAAAGAATCTTAAGCAGCTTATGTGTTATAAAGATCTGAATGTTGGTAGTAAGATTAAGATGAACTCTAAGAAAGGTACATATCCTTGTTATACTTGTATGTTTTGTAATGAGATTAATAACAAATAATCTCCGTGGTATGCCTGAAGTCAGTAGGCACTCCAAAAAATGGAGAACATCAATATCTGTGCAGTAACTGAGACCTGGTTCAAGGCTCCAGAGAGCACCCCTGCAATACCAGGCTACAACTCTTACCACACTTTTCGGCCACCAAAGCAGGACTGAAACACTAAAGGTGGAGGAGTGTTCATATTCACCAAGGATATTCACACCTCCAGGCTAGTTGCCCAACACAATGCGTCTGAAATTCTCCAGGTGCAACTAACACTAGGTAAGACTGCAATCCAAATTGTAGCTTGCTAAAGATCCCCCACCATGCCCCAAGATTCTCACTACACCTTTATAAACATACTGGAAAATATTAAGATAGGACCAAACACCCTAATACTGGGTGACTTTAACTACTCTGCCATTAACTGGGAAAACTACTCATGTACCAACACCTTTGCCCAACGGTTCTTGGAATTCATAAATTCCAACGCCTTGGATCAACTAATCCATAGTCCCACCAGGGGCTCCAATATCCTAGACCTGGTCATTACCAACATGGGAAATTGGTGCTCCACACCTATGGTCACCCCCTCGTTAGTCAGGTCTGACCATAAGCTAATCACCCTTAACATCCACATTCCACCCCCACCCCCCAGTAAGGAAACCTCCATAAAAAACTTTTCCAAAGCCAACGTCATGCTACTCAAGTCAGAAGTGACAAACATCATGACACCCATGCAGATGAGAACTGAAAGTTCAACTGCTGAATCCTACACTAAGGCACTGTACGAGCACATCCACTCATGCATGAATCATGCTATCCCAAATAGAACCAAGATGCTCTCATCCAAATAAAGGAAGCCAATCTGGTGGCCCCCAGCCATAAACAAATTTTACAACAAAAGGAAGAAACTGTTGCAGAAAAGAGGAAAATCCCAGGATGCAAAAAACTTCCTTACCAGCCTCAGTAAAAAACTGAGATCCCTCATAAAATCCTCCAAAGCTAGTTACGAAAATAAAATTGCCAAAGATTCCAAAGACAATCACAAGGCATTCTATAACTATGTCAAGAATCTAAACGGCAATGCTCAGATCTGCTCTGAGCTAAAACAGAATGGCATTAAATATACTGATCCCAAGGATATTGCCAATATCCTGGTAGATCGATTCAGTGCCAAGTTCACCCCCCTCTCACCCCCTAAATGGACCATCTCAATACCGGAAGATTGCCAAATTCCAGTAATAACAGCCACACAGGTAAAAAAACGCACTCTCCAAAGCTAAGAATACAGCATCCATGGGACCAGATGACATCCCGGGCTGTGTACAACATGAACTACAATATGAACTGGCACCTCACCTAAGTGTCATGTTTAATCATAGCCTCACCTCAGGTTTCGTGCCCACTGAGTGGTGCAGAGCTACAGTTATCCCACTCCACAAGGGGGGATCCACTTTGGATCCTGGAAACTACCGTCCCATCAGTCTGACAAGTCTTATCTGCAAGGCCATGGAGCGTATTATCATGGAACTTATAAACAAAGACATTGGCAACCTTCAAACACTGGACCCCACCCAATTTGGGTTCGTGAAGGGCCAATCTTGTCTCCTGAACCTGATTGACTTCTTCAAATCAGTCTCCAGAGCCATGGACAAGGGTAAGGTGGTCCACACAGCCTATCTAGACCTTGCCAAGGCCTTTGACACCATCCCCCACTCTGGAATCATAGATAAACTTACTAAGCTGGGCATTAATCCCTATGTCACTCAATGGGTTGCTAACTGGCTTACTGATAGAACCCACACTGTAAAAGTAGCCGACTCCAAATCCAGCTCCAGACAAGTGTCTAGTGGAGTACCTCAAGGTTCAGTCCTGGGACCGCTCTTGTTTGGTATCTACTTCTCTGAAGTACAGACCAACACTAAGGGACTCTGGATAGCAAAGTTCGCAGATGACTGCAAACTGGGAGCAATTATTGAATCCCCAAATTATGTGGATACTCTACAAAAAGGCCTTACAGAAACAGATGCTTGGTGCCAGACCCATGGGCTCAAGCTCAATGCCAAGAAATGTATGGTTATCCCCTTTGGGAAGAAACATGTATCCATGAATTACCATATAGGTGGCAGTACACTAAACACCGAAAGTGTGATAAGAGACTTAGGGACACAGGTGGACAATGGTCTCACCTTCGATAACCACATCGCCACAACAGTCAGGAAATCCTTCTATGTGGCACACCTCATCACTAAGGGCTTTTCATCCAGAAAAAAGGAGGTCATTGTCCCACTGTACTCATTCCTCATTAGACCCATTATAGAATACAACGCCCCGTTTGGTATGTATCTCTCAAGACATCTGCAACAGCTGGAAAGGCCGCAGAAATACCTCACTAAAAGAATCACAGGCCTAAAGCAGATGCCCTATGCTGACCACCTTAAAAAACTCCATCTATACTCTGTCGCATATCGTCTACTCAGAGGCAATCCCTGCTTAACATACAAGGCCATGTCAAACCCAGAGCTGTTGGACATGCTACACTTAAAGAAATCCCAATCCCTCAGAGCCACACGCTCCAGGGATCTAAACCTTGTCATCACAATAAACAAAACATGCTGGAGGGATCGGTTCCTGACCCAGAGACTCCCCAGACTCTGGAATAGATTGCCCATACATGTCAAGCAGAGTGCCCCTTTGGTCCTCTTCAAAAGGAACCTTGACGATTGGATGGGAGAAAGGAAATTCATCCCGGGGATCACGTCAGTCGCCTTGCTAGACAGGGGTCCAGGGAAGTAAACAGTGTGGGAAAAAATAGCCAGGGAATTGTTATGGCTAGGCTTGTATAGGCCCTAGGGCTGATAGCCTAGTACCAACCTATGAACCTATGAACCTATAAAACAACCCACTAAAGTGAAGTGGGTCTAAAAACAAAACAGTGTAAGAATCTTCTCTGTGTGGAAGATTTTCAGTCCATATATTTCTAGTTAATCACTGTATATTAATCAAATCATACAACAGAAGTAGAAGTAGGGAATGTAAATTTGTCTTAAGTCAAAGCAAAACAAAAAGTAATAATAGAAAATATATAATTGTACAGCATTACTAAGTATTCAAAAGTAATCCAAGCAAGGCAGGCAATCTGTTTCCAGTCGAAAATCCTTTATTAAGTACACAGACAAGCGATTCAAGTAAAACAAAAATAGAGTAATAATTTCCTCACAAGCTTTCTAAATATATATATATACTTTTTATCAGGCATGGGAATGGTTTATTGTGCTGTAAAACAAAGTGTTATTGGTACATATGTTAAATTCACATCCCTTCCCCCATTAGTGTGACATTCGAGCTGGTCCTGCCCTACTTAGTAGCTGTCATAATAATATTATAACCCTTATGTACTTTAAATAAAATTTATAATGATGTGGTACCTCTTATTTAACCATATTATTAAGTAGATTATTAAGTCTGTGATTTTATCCAAGACAATATACTACATGGCTGGAAATATATCAACCTTAGTTAATTTTGCAATCAAAAAATATATATAAATATATACATATACATTTTGCATGTAAAAATCAATTTCTATTTTCATAGCCTATTGTTAACAAAGATGGCTTTCGTCCTTCTAGAGTTCTTCAGGTCTGTGTACAAGAACCCTAAAAACATATATAATTGTATAATTAGTATTATTGCCCATCATTTTGAATAAAGTGGAAAAAAGAACCAGAAAAAAAATAAAAATAAGAAAAAATGCATGTATGATGATGGAAACAAAATATACACTTACATTTCAACTGATTTAAAATGGTATTTAAAACCAATTTGTAGAATAAAATAAAATAAAATAAAATACAATTAGTCAGGTAAACAATGTAGCAATTTTTTAAGTTCCAGGGCACTTTTAATTGAACAGTAGTAGTTTAGTCCAGGCTTTCTAAAAGAGTTCAGCTTTAACTGCCACATGAGTTCATGTTTATTCAGAATATTCGGGATGTCTCCTTCAAGATCACCCATGTCTATGTGATCCAGGATCTGGAACTTAAAACCTGTGTGTCTTTTATGAAGAGAAAGATGTTTGGCTAGTGCATTATTTTTACATCCAGAGCGGATTTCTGACAGATGACATGAAATCCTTCGCTTGAGTTTATTTACAGTCTTGCCCACATAGAATGCATCACATTCATTGCACTGTGCCCTGTAAATTACTTTTTTAGTGTTACAGTCACCCTCTGCACTGGTTTTAATGATCTTCTTTAAATAAGGGCAATAAAAACTATCACCTTTGCTGTATAAATATACAAAATGTACAATTAGTTTCACATCTTGTAGTGCTTGTCTCACATGGTCTAGGTTTAAATTCAACAAAACTTCTAATGTTCCTGGCCTTCCTATAAACAAATGATGGGGCTTCACCTAAGATGTTAATCAGAAAAGGGTTTCCTGTGACAATGTCCCAGTTTTCTTCAATAATATTTTTGATACTGTGATAATCCAAAGTGTATGTCAGGATGCAGCTATTTTTGCATTTGTTATTCTCTGTGGAATTACTTAACATCTTTCTACTTGGGAGGTTGAGTGAAGGTGCTTCATTCCTTTTCAGTTCTATAATGGGTTCCAGGATGTTTTTTAATGGCAATGATAAATCCAGGTGTGAAATAAAGGCAGACAAGGAAGGAGGTGTATTTGTGACTGATACCACTAGCTACAACCAAAAGATAGAGAACATGCTGGAGGATAACAGATTTTATGAGTTATTTACCATGGATGACATAAAAAGAGCATATGATTTATGGAACACTAATCTCACCACATTATGGGAAGAAAAACTTATCACTGAAAATCTTTATAATTATTTATGGAGCCCATGCCCACATTTACCTTACTTTTTTGGAATACCAAAGCCACACAAGAACAGAGAAGACCCACCTTATAGACCGGTGGTAGCAAGTGGAGGTTCCCTTACTGAAGCCACAGCCATTTACCTTGATTACTTGCTGAATCCTCTAGCTGAAAAGAATAAGTCATACATAAGAGATTCAATGGATTTTTTGAAGAAAATAAAAAAAAACATTACAGTGGAAGCTGACAGTATTTTGGTAACTATTGATGTGGAATCCTTGTACACAGTACTCCCTCACAATTACTGTATAACAGCAGCTATGGAGTTTTTTAAGAAACATAATCAGGGTACACAGGCACAACTGCAAAAGTTAAGCAAGCTCATTAATCTTGTACTGGACTTCAATTTCTTTACTTTCAATGGCAAACACTACAAACAAAAAACTGGTATAGCAATGGAGGCTGCCATGGCTCCCAGCATAGCTAACATAGCCATGGGCAAATGGGAGGAGAACTTTGTGTTAAACAACACAGATTACATGCAGCATATCACATGCTATTTATGTTTCATTGATGATGTCTTTATTGTGTAGGAAGGTGACACCTTGCAGCTTGGAGATTTTATCACTTACCTCAATCAAACAACCCCCTTCCTGAAGTTTACCTCTTCCCATTAGCTGTACTTCAGCCACTTTCTTAGATATGCAGATTTCCAAGGACACCAACAATACCAGAATCACCACTGATCTATTCAGAAAACCAATGAGGGTTAACTTATTACTCCACAGTAAAAGTCTACATCCTACAAAAACCAAGTATAATGTAGTGAAGTCCCAAGGCTATAGATTAGCTAGAATTGCCACAGAGATGGAACCATTTTTGAGAAACCTGAACAACTTAGAGAAAGAATTTCTAGTGAAAGGCTATGAAAGTCAGATGTTAAAAAACATCCTGGAACCCATTATAGAATTGTGTTAATGTCTGTTATATGCTTCACAGATAAATATTCTAGTTGTCTACTGATGTACTATGTTCTTCATCTGTAAATATGTTGTAAGCAATTGCTATGTTAAATTGTTGATCTCTATGTAATCCAGTGTAACTACTGTCTGTTTATTTTAACTGTGGAGCTTTACTCCCCGGGCCTCCGCTGAAAATGGACCTACGTCCAGTCGGACACTCCCGGTTAACAAATGTAAATAAATAAATAAATAAAAATAAAATTATGCAATTATATAGGTTTTTAGGGTTCTTGTACACAGACCTGAAAAAGTCTAGAAGGACAAAAGCGATCTTTGTTAACAATAGGTTATGAAAATAGAAATTGATTTTTGCATGTAAAATGTATATGTATATATTTATATATATTTTTTGATTGCCAAATGAACTAAGGTTGATATATTTCCAGCCATGTAGTATGTTGTTTTGGATAAAATCACAGACTTAGTAATCTACTTAATAATTTGGTTAAATAAGAGGTACCACATCATTATAAATTTTATTTAAAGTACATAAGGATTATATATTACTATGATAGCTACTAAGTAGGGCAGGACTAGCTCGAATGTCACACTGATGGGGGAAGGGATGTGAATTTAACATGTGTACCAATAACACTTTGTTCTACAGCACAATAAACCACTCCCATAAAAAGTATATATATATATATATATATATATATATATATATATATATATATATATATATATTTCGAAAGCTTGTGAGGTAATTATTACTCTATTTTTGTTTTACTTGGATCACTTGTCTGTGTACTTAATAAAGGATTTTCGACTGGAAACAGACTGCCAGCCTTGCTTGGATTACTTTCGAATACTTGGTAATGCTGTACAATTATATAGTTTCTATTATTACTTTTTGTTTTGTTTTGACTTAAGACGAGTTTACGTTCGCTACTTCTATTACTATTGTCTGATCTGATTACTATACAGTGATTAACTAGAAATATATGGACTGAAAATCTTCCACACAGAGAAGTTTCTTACACTGTTTTGTAATGAGATTAATACAGTCCCCTTTTTTCAACATCTCATTTCAAAGAAAATGTTTGAATTTAAAGTTTATGCTAGTTGTTTTACTGAAAATGTTGTGCATCATGTGAATTGTGTGGCCTGTAACCGCTTTTATATAGGTAAAACTAATCAGAAATTGAAACAGAGTATTTGTTCACATTTGTCAAAGATACGGAGAGGTTTTACAATCAATGCATTATTTAAATATATTCAAATGATGGGAGGCAATCATATGTTTAAATTTCAGGTCACCCAGATTGTTAATTTAGGGTTACGTAGGAGTGGCATTAAGACATTGACAGAGGTGACAGAATACAGACGGATAAATTATTTTAGAGCTGATATGATACCAGTCATTTATTTGTATTTGTGTATACGGATGTATATCAACGTGGATTATATTACATACTAGATTTTATTATATCATGTGATTATTTTATATCAGGTGACATTTAATATTTTGTGTGTTTTTTGATATGCTGGTTGATTATTTAAATGAAGAGTTTGAATTTGTAGTACATAGAAGTAGTGATCTGTACACTATGACTTAGTTTGAAGGACTTGCAATGAGGGTACATAATGGGTAAGGTTTATAATGTATCACATTAAAAGTTGATGAAAAGAAAGTTTGTTTTTTTAGTAGCATGAAAAATTGTGATCCTAGGAGGTCTGCCCATTGTTTAACAGAAAGCCATTTTGCTTTGTTCAGTGTTTTGCAATAGTGTCCTCCTTCTTTTATGATTGAGCGATGAACCAGTATATTATATTGGTGAGTGTTAGAAGGAGAGTGTGGTTTCATTTTGTGGCATAAGCTATTATAGGAAGTTCATAATTTAGTTGGGATAGTAAAATGCCTTTTTCTAATGCAATTCTGGTTGGTTTTGAGGAAAAGGGAAATATTTTGTTAGCCCATAAAAGTAGCAGGTTTATTTTCTTTCCTGTATAATCTAAGTTCAGAGAGAAACTGAAGAAAAGATTTTAGCCAGACCCCAGGTATTGAAATGCTTTAGTGTTTTGTTTTCTTGACAGCAGCATTGTTATTGAAACAGTGAATCAGGTACAGACATTCTGTTCAAAGTTATTTTTATAATGATGTGAAGGATTTATTTGAGCAAGATAGGACCACGTCATCAGCATTGCATAAGAGTGGGAGGTGAAGAAGATTCAGGGACAATTTGTTGATATACAGCTCCTCATGGTGTCCAGCAGAGTTCCTAGAGCAGCAGAGACCAGAAAAGACAAACTTTCCAGATTTTAAGTATTTTTTTCTGCATTTTCGACTTTTTAAGCCTTTCGATTGCTATTTCTGCCTGTTTTATTCTGCTATTACCTATTTTTACTGTTTTTAATAGCTTGAATTGTTTATTGCACTTGCTTGTTTAAGTTTTACTTAAAAGTTAAACAACAGGCTAATACACTCAAGTGTACTACCTTTTGATAGCATTTAGTCGAAAAACACAGCATTTATTGTATTTTCTGCCTTTCTGTAAAAAACTTGAAAAAAAAAAAAATACTCTTGTTTTCCATACTTTTCTAATAGTTTGTTCCAGTGATCAGATTTTGCTGATCCCTGGGCTTTGTCTTGGTTCCTGTTTTCTCCATTTTCCTTGTTTGGTCAAGGGGTAGTTTCTTTACTCACTAGTGGGAGTAGGGAGTACTGTGCTGCCTGTTTGTCCTCAGAGGAGTGGTTTAAAGCAGTAACTTGTAGTTTATTGGCCATTTTGGGTCATTTCCTGTCTTTTCCAGCCCCCTGCTATAAAGCACGCTTTAGCGCGCATTAGCGCGATTTAGAGCGGAGTTGCCACTGTTGCACACTAGGGCAGTGCCGGTTAAGCAGGTTTAAACTATTCGGGCTACCTAAAGTCCACTCTTCAAATTTTCCCTTAAAACTACCTTCCTCGAACTATACTACTGATCAAATCAGCGCATCCTATAACTAAAAAGATCATCTCTACTTGACTCCAAGTAGACTATTCTCTATCTGTTAAACCTAGCACTTGCTCCTACAGTACTTATTACCTTGGTACGGCACTCTTGTCATAGATAGTACCCCAAAAAGGCAACCCCCCATTTCTCGGTCACCCACATCCCCCGGAATCTTTTTTAAAGTTTTTTGTCTATCCTTCTAGCATGTCGAGGGATCAGTTGCTAGTGTCCTCTCCTGCTCAGCTGGTGAACCTGGGAATATTGAGGCAATGTTACAATTGTCTCATGTACACAGACAACCCTCTCCTCCTCCCACAAAACACAAATACATGCGAGAGATGCAACTATACAGCCAAACTGGAGGCTGAGCTCTCTCAACATAGGACTGGCAAGACCAGTCAGGAGGAGAAGGTTACCACACACACTATAGACCCACTCTCACATAGTACCATTACGACCTCAAATCATACACATAAACACACAAAGACATACTCGGAGGCTCTGATCAAAAATCTACCAAAACAGCAGAGGCCACCAAAGCAGACACCCAAACAACCACCACCTCAGAACACAACACCTGCAACACATAGACCTCACAGTCAGAGTGTCAAACAGTCACAGCCCTTAAGGCCAAACACAATGCCAGACACACTAGTCATTGGTGACTCCATAGTCAGACACACTGACGTCCCACTCACCAGACTGAGTAAGGAGAAGGTCACAGTAAGCTGTCTGTCGGGCGCTAGAATCCGCCACATAACGCAAGCACTCAGGTCTCTCAACAGCAGGTACAAATATGACTCAGTCATTGTCCACGCTGGTGTAAACGACCTGAGACGTACCTCCTTGGACTACATGAAAAGAGACATTGAGGAGCTCTCTGATTATGTAGCCCAGGCAGGTATGACCCTGACCTTGAGCAGTATCCTACCTTCACCAAGAATGATGCCACAATACAGAGATAAGATGATCAGCTTTAACAATTGGCTTAAACACTGGTGTCATTCAAAGGGGATCCAGTATCTGTCTGCCTGGGATGACATGCTGGACAAACCACGCTGCTTTGCAAGGGACGGCTTGCACCTGTCACCCCTGGGATTCCTGATATTGGCAAAGGCTCTTGCCACCCCCATAGTGCCTTTTTAGGCAAGGCTCAAATTCTAAACCTACCACCCTAGAACACAAAAAAGGAAAAAAACTAAGGGTAATGCTGCTCAATGCCAGAAGTCTAAATCTCAAAATGCACGCACTCGAGGCCCTTCTCAGTATGGAGAACATCGATGTCTGTGCTGTGACAGAAACCTGGTTCAAGGCTCCTGAGAGCACCCCAGCGCTATCAGGTTTTACCTCATATCATGCGTTCCGCCCCAAAATCCGGACAATACCAAGAAAGGAGGGGTATCCATATTCATCAAGGACACCCACACCTCAAGACTGGTGGCAACGCATGATGCATCGGAGACCATCCAGGTGCAATTAACCGTAGGCAAGACTGCTCTGCAAATTGTAGCATGTTACAGGCCACCCTCACAAACTCAGGAACCTCACATGGCCTTCCTGAAAACACTAGAGGGATAAATGTATCACCAAACACCATCATACTAGGTGACTTCAATTACCCTAATATAGACTGGGAACACTACTCAAGCCCAAACACCCTAGCCCAAAAGTTCCTGGAATTCATAAACTCAAATGCCATGGAACAACTAGTCACCATCCCCACAAGAGGAGATAACATACTTGATCTCATCATCACGAACATGGGAGCACAATGTTCAACACCGAAGTATACCCCTCACTGGTGAGATCAGATCACAAACTAATCTCGCTGGCGGTCCTCATCCCACCCCACCTGAAATAAAAAGACCACAGTAAAGAACTTCTCAAAGCCGACTTCACACTTCTAAAGACTAGTGTGGTCTCCTTTAAGGCCCCGAGCCGGAAAACAGTACTCAAGCCGCTGAATCACTTACAAATGCCTTCTACCAGCACCTGCAGGACTGCATGGAAAAGGCAATCCCAAGCAAAACAAAGACTCTTTGTACCAAAGGCAAGCGTCCAGTCTGGTGGACCCCAGCCATAAACAAACTCTACAACAAAAGGAGGAAGCTACTACAAGATAGAGCAAAATCCTTAAAAGGTAAGACACCCTTGATCACTATAAGTAAAAACTAAGAGCTCTCATAAAATCATCCAAAGCAAATTTTGAGAGAAAAATAGCTAAAGACTCAAAGACAATCATAAGGCCTTCTTTAGCTATGTTAGAAACCTAGGAGGAAACTCCCAGATATGCTCAGAACTAGTTCAAAATGATGTGAAGATTACTGATCCTACAGACATTGCCAACATACTGGCTGGCAGGTTCAGTGCAAACTTCTCCCCCCCACTGTCCCAAAAGGAGACATATCTATACCAAACGATTGCAGCCCCGCAAACACCTCGAGCGCCCAAGTGAGAACTGCTCTCTCCAAAGCAAAAACACAGCATCCATGGGACCTGATGGTGTCCCCGGCTGTGTGCTCCACGAACTCAATGAGGAATTAAACCCACAGCTAGGACAGCTGTTTAATCAAAGTCTTACCTCTGGATACATACCCAGGAGTGGCGCACTGCAACTGTGGTCCCACTTCACAAAGGCGGTGCCTCCACCGACCCTGGAAATTACCGCCCATTAGCTTGACAAGCCTTATCTGCAAAGCCATGGAGAGGATCATAATGGACCTCATAAATAAAGACATAGGAATTTGCAGACTTTGGATCCAACCCAGTTTGGCTTTGTCAAAGGCAGATCATGCCTTTTAAACTTGGTTGACTTTTTGAAACAGTCACCAAAGCCATTGATGAGGGAAAGGCAGTCCATACAGCCTACCTCGATCTGGCTAAGGCCTTCGGTACAATACCCCACTCGTGTATCATTGAAAACTCATCAGCTTAAATGTTAACCCATACATCACAAGATGGGTTGCAAACTGGCTGAGTGACAGAACCCACAGGGTCAGAGTTGCTGGCGCCATGTCAGACTCAAAGCCTGTCACAAGTGGTGTCCCACAGGGCTCAGTCCTGGGCCCACTCTTGTTTGGCATCTACTTTTCCAAGTACAAGCAAACACAGGAGGGTTATGGCTGACAAAGTTTGCAGATGACTGCAAACTGGGCCATAGTAGAAAACACATCTGACACAGATATCCTTCAGAAGGGTCTCACAGAAACGGATAACTGGTGCCAGAGCCATGGCCTAAAGTTAAATGCCAAAAAATGCATAGTCATACCCTTCGGGAAAAACAAGGTTACCCCTAGCTACCAAATAGGTGGCAATCCACTGAGCACAGAAGAAGTTATCAGGGACCTGGGGACCCAGGTTGATAGTAGTCTGTCATTCGACACCCATGTAGCTAAAGTAGTTAGGAAGACCTTCTACATTGCCCATCTTATCATGAAGGGATTCTCATCTAGATCAAGGGAGGTCATAGTCTCCCTTTACTCATCACTCATCAGACCAATGATTGAGTACAATGCCCCATTCTGATGTATCTGACCCGACACTTGCAGCAGCTGGAGAGGCCACAAAAGTTCCTCACCAAAAGGATAAAGGGTCTCAAAAATCTGTCCTATGCTGCCCGACTGAAAGAACTCCAGCTCTATTCAGTCGCTACACGCTTGCTCAGAGGTGACCTTTGCCTAACATACAAGGCCATGTCAAACCCAGATTTGATGAATATGCTTCACCTCAAAAAATCTAGATCCATCAGAGCCACAAGGGCGGGAGACTTAAACCTCGACACAGCTATTAATAGGACGTGCTGGAGGATAGATTCATCACCCAAAGACTCCCTATGCTGTGGAACAAAATCCCGGTACATGTGAGGCAGAGCACCTCGCTGGCCTTGTTCAAGAGAAATCTTGACCAATGGATGGGAGATCGCAGATATACCCCAGGGATTACCTCAGTGTCACTGCTCGACAGAGGCACAGCAAAATAATGGGTATAGTTCCCCATACTAAAGGGGTGGCGCAAGCCACAAAACGATGGGCTAGGCTTGTAAATGCCCTCGGGCAGATAGCCTAGTATGAACCTATGAACCTATGAACCTATGAACCTATGAACCTAAGAATGGACCCTTGTGGGATACCTTGCTTCAGGTTGCCTAGTGGAAACAGAGAGCGAGAGAATGAAAGTAAACCTGAAGTTTCGATTAGACAGCTTTGAACCAGTATCTTTACAGAGGAGGTAGTGTAGAAGTAGACTGTGATCTGCTTGATCAAATCCCTTTCTTGGGTCAATAAAGATGGCACCCAAGCTGTCATTTGTGCATCCCTAGTAGGATATCACCAGTTATGGTGCAAAGAGCATGGATCTTGTGAGGTCAGTAGATATGTGTGGAGCCCTACAATTGCAGATCTATACATGTAATTAATTTCAAAGAGGCCCATTCCTCCTTTGGAACGGGGAATATATAATCTTGGTATGCACTGATTTTTATAGATCATAAAGGTATTTTTTTCTACAGGTAGTTGAAAGAGGAACCTCTTGTCATTATCTGCAAACATGAGAATTGTCCTACAGCAGGCTATAGATTCATAATTTCCCTTTTTTTATAAGTTGGAGTTAGAAAGGCTGGGTTTGTGAGCCTTTGAAAAATGTAGTGATATGGTTTCTGACAAGTAATTGAAATACCTTCACAGTTTCTTCTTGGTATCAATGCATGGTAGACACTAAATACAGGTAAGGAATGATGTCCTCCTATCGAAACCAAGTTTCAGTTGTAACACAAACATGCCCATTACAGGATAGCCTTCAGATCAGACAATTGTTTAATAAGACTTCTGGTTTTGAAAAAGATGACCTTTATGTACTCAGAAATGGAAATTACTGTAAGCTTATCTCTTGTGTTGGTATTTCCAGTAGCTGGACATTGCCAGAAATAAGCAATAAGCAATATCAGGGGAGCAACACCTTAGGCCAGTAGATAGAAGCCATAAAATGAGAAGTGCAGCCCGTTGTTTGCAAAGCGAGGTGGATTGTCTACCACCTCATCTCAGGATAACAACATACTGGGTCCCCTAGAATGATACCAAGTTGTTATCCATCTGTTGAAGCCAATAATCTTTTCTTTATATTTAGGCATCACTCTGGGTATTGGCAGGTTCCCCTAGTCTTACCTGCATTTCACACATGCATGGTGTGAGCCAATATGCCTCTCTGCATGTCACTCAGGGTTAATCCCCATTGGTCATTCACCCCCACATGGGTGGTACCAAGCTCATATTTAAATTGACTGGGTGTGAGAGACTGAAATGCTCTTATGATATCATGGACCCCAGCACCAGATAGACAGTTGTCACCATGACCTTACCCAGACTTGTAAACCAGAGAGACAGCTGTCACCCTGACCTTATCCAGCCTTGTAAACCAGAGAGACAACTGTCACCCTAGCCTTGTAAACCAGAGAGACAACTGTTACCTGACCTTATCCAGCCTTGTAATCCAGACAGACAACTGTCACCTGACCTTATCTAGCTTTGTAAACCAGACAGACAACTGTCACCCTGACCTTATCCAGCCTTGTAAACCAGACAGACAACTGTCACCCTGACCTTATCCAGCCTTGTAAACCAGAGAGACAACTGTCACCCTGACCTTATCCAGCCTTGTAAACCACAGAGACAACTGTCACCCTGACCTTATCCAGCCTTGTAAACCAGAGAGGCAACTGTCTCCTGACCTTATCCAGCCTTGTAAACCAGAGAGACAACTGTCACCCTGGCCTTATCCAGCCTTGTTAACCAGAGAGACAGCTGTCACCCTGACCTTATCCAGCCTTGTAAACCAGAGAGACAACTGTCACCCTGACCTTATCCAGCCTTGTAAACCAGAGAAACAACTGTCACACTGACCTTATCCAGCCTTGTAAAGAGACAACTGTCACCTGACCTTATCCAGCCTTGTAAACCAGAGAGACAACTGTCAGCCTGACCTTATCCAGCCTTGTAAATCAGAGAGACAGCTGTCAACTGACCTTATCTAGCCTTGTAAACCAGAGAGACAATTGTCACCCTAACCTTATCCATCCTTGTACACCAGAGAAATAACTGTCACCCTGACCTTATCCAGCATTGTAAGCACGAAGTTTGTGTACCTGAACAATAGAGTCACCAGTTACTAGTACATATCTATTTGTACTTGTAGATTTAATGGCAAGCGACACTCAGTGATTTAATGACAGTGACTGGTTTACTGTCCACTACCTGGTGACTCTTTAGTATGTGGGAGGTTAGTGATGTTGTATTATCAGGTTTCTGCTGAGACATTATCTTCCTGTATAATGGAGGCTTTGGAATGCTTATCAGCGACTCTTAAAATGGCCTGTGAGGGCAGATAGCTGAGTACTTACCTATGGAACTAAGCTTTTGATAGGCTCGGCATATGTTAGTTTGTGCTGTTTGAGCAGAGAGCTGGGTGATATTTTGTGGTGTGTCTGTTCCATGGTGTATAGTTTTCTAGTAGCTTGGTCAATATGTGCAGGAGGTCTTAAATGCAAGAGGTTTCACTACCCAAACTAAAAGCGATGTTGATAACAGACATGACTCATCCTTGATATTTCATGGTGATAGTGCATGTAAATCTTGACTCCATTGTTCAGGCACATAAACAGCATGCTTACAAGTTTAAAGTAATAAGCTGAGCAAAGCAATAACTATAAATCTGAGTCTGAATGTCAACAGAAATAACAAGAAGATAAAACGGAATAGCCTATAGGTTTGCAAAATCTGTCTGTGCCAAGATTATGTACCATGACAGTTGTAAGAGCTTGTGGCTTAAGTCAAGCTGATTAGGAAATTATGGCCAAGTAGGGTTTAGCAACTATGGTTTAGTTGATCAACCAAATACGAACCATGGTAATTATAGGACCTTTGCTATAGTTACACTGATCAGTGTTTTGATGCTGTAGCAGCTATAGTTCGCATGGTCAAAGGTGTGTGGATGAAGACACTACAGCTAAGTTTTAAAGGTAGAAACTTATGCCTGCCATGTGCACTGTACCTAACAGGTTCACAAAACACAGCTGTATGCACACAAGCCAAAGAAACATGAAGCAGCTTCAGACAGCAGAAACAGCCAGTCAGCTCCACTTGTGTATTCCCCAAGGACAAGAGAAACACTTCGAGCACTAGTAAGCTTTACCCTGCCTCACAAAGCAAAACTCAGTTATTCTGCCCAGGTAAAGACTTTCCTCAGCAAACAGTAACAATCAGCAAGCATTTTTACAAAAATTAAACAAATTAATTTAATAAAATAAACCTAAATTTTACTCCCCTGTTGTGAGAGCAAGGAAAACTCCACAGATTCATGCTGCAGCAATAAATGTGCTGTGCAATTCTTTGCAGCTCAGCCAAAAAAGTGGACACAAGGATGCAAATGGTATAACCATTGGTCAGATGCATTTCTATTGTTCCATGAGTGCAGGACAAACACCACAGCACTAGCAAGGTTTCCAATCACTCACAAAGAAAAAAATGAATGATCCAATCACTCACAAGGAAAAAAATGAATGATCCAATCACTCACAAGGAAAAAAATGAATGATCCAATCACTCACAAGGAAAAAAATGAATGATCCAATCACTCACAAGGAAAAAATTGAATGATCCAATCACTCACAAGGAAAAAAATGAATGATCCAATCACTCACAAGGAAAAAAATGAATGATTATTGTGCCTGTGCAGAACCTTTCTTCAGCAAACATTGTCACTATGCTAACCCACCTTCTCTCTGCTACTAGTTCATATTCCCTTTCTCCCTATCATTCCTAATCCGCTGCTTTTATACTGCCATACCAGCTCTATCCTCTCTTCCTATCCTATACCGGCTGTTCGTCCCTCATCTATCCTAATCCTATCTATGCTCTGTTCTCTACCAATACCTTTTGGCTCTCCCCATCTTCCCAGATCTTTCTCTAATTGTCCCCAAAGTTCCATTCTGTTTTTTTTCCTAGTTAGTCTCATGTTTTAACCCAGAAATGTCTACACGTTATAATAACATCTTAAAAACAATCAAATCATGCAAATATTCTGAATAAACTGTTGCTAAGTTGCATTCTAGCCTCAATCACAATTAATTATTTGGTACAATTGTTAGCTTATACAATATACAAATCAAAAATTACTTACTTTAACTTAGAAATTATGTGACTTCACAGTTATTTGCCTTTTTCTTCCACTAAACCAAATCATACTTTACCTGTATGTATTAACAAGCAGCTGTATGTACTGTGGAGTGTTCCATATAACTCCACTGGAAATGGGCTCTTGGCCAGAAAGACTATCCCAGTTAACAAATGTAAATAAATATATACATACATACATATCCAAAAATAAACAAACACAAACAATCAGCAGTTTTACAAGAAGTAAATAAATAAATGAACAGAACAAAATATAATTTTGTAAGGACAAACCAGGTCTTTTGTGTCACAGTAGTAACTCTGTTGTGCATCCGTATGTAGTCCAGCCAAAAGGAACAGCACCCAGTGTTTGAAATCAGTCAAGTATGGGAATATAGACAGATGTGTACAGGGCATGCAGCATGACTAATTCTGACCCGATCCACTGGTTCATTTCAAGTGCTCACCTGTTTCTTCATTTATAAATAGACTCCAACATGCATGTACTCCATTTAAAATGAGAACAGCTGTTTTGAAAGCAGTATACACCAGTCACCTTTATGTTTAAAAAAAATATGAAAGTACTCATTAGAAAGTTAATATGGTGGTCAAACTTTAACAGATAAATTGAATCAATACATAAAGGGTGTGTGTGCCATCAGATGGAACAGAGCATGGCAACACATAAACCATTACACCCATGGTCGTTACTTGGAGCATGATGGGACATAAACCATTACACCCACGGAAGTTGCTCGGAGCATGATGGGAAAGATTACATTTGGAATTTGCATGACTGTTTATGAACAGCATCATCATGATTGGTTCATTTAGTATGCAGAAGGTGTATATATATATATATATATATATATATATATATATATATATATATATATATATATATATGGGTCTACTTCACATATCCAAAATACCACACGACCGAAGACCAAATGACTGAGACGAGAACACCAAATGTCCACATAGCCAAAAAGTTTCCCATGGTAAGTAACCACTGGGCCAAAAAATCACAGAGAACATATTGCACCATCTGCAACCAACCCAGGTGGGGAGGCTATACCCCCAAACCCCCAATGTGGGGGGCTGTGGTCTCCACACCCCCCAACAAAGTATACCAACTCCAGGCTCACACTACAGTAGGGACAGGGTAAATCTCCCCTTGTTGGCCCAGTTGTTACTTACCCTTGGAAACTTTTTGGCTATGTGGACATTTGGAGTTCTCTTCTCAGTTATTTAGTCTTCGGTTATGTAGTGTTTTGGGTATGTGAAGTAGATATATATATATATATATATATATATATATATATATATATATATATATATGTATGTATGTATCAAAGTCAAAAGTAACTATATTCTCATTTAGATCTATCCAAGTGCAGATTAAAAGAGCTTCAGTACAATCAGCTCATCATGGGAAAGACAAAAAAGAAACCACATACATAGAAAGACATAATTTAAAACAACAAATAATAATACTAGCATCATCTTATAAATCAAGTCTACACTTAAGTATATAACTACATGTATTCCTAGAAACACGCACTTGTTAAGATAATAAAAATACACATCTAGCAGCAACGTTCGGGTAACAGTATTGCACAAGAATGATGTACCACATTATGTATGAACAAGCACATAGCAGCAGCAGCCAAACAAAAAGCATCGCACCTGGGCTAGTCATATAAATTATACTGGTTGTCTGGGCTTAATAAATAATAGATAAAATAATATCGCACAGTGAATGGTAAGTCCCAGCTTACTGACCTGTCAGTGATCAGACCTAATGTTGGAATTAAAAAGTCAGATCACATTCGGATAAAAACTGTCTTGAATCTAATTGTCCTGCATTGAATACTGTGGTATCTTTTACCCAATAACAGGCTCAAAAACAGACTGCTTGCAGGATGAGTTGCATCATTTAGTATTTTGGTGGCTCTTTAGGCTCCTCGATGTATAAAGATCCTGGATTGTGGGCTGACTTGTACCAGTTATCCTCTTGGCAACTCTCACCACTCTCTGCAGTGATTTCTTATCTGCAACTGAACAGCTCCCATACTGTACCAAAGAAGTGGATGTTAGGATACTTTCAATTGTAGCTCTTTAGAAGGTGGAAAGTGCTGACAATGGTAGTTTCACCTTTCTGAGTCTTCTTAAAAAGTGGAGAGATTGGTGTGCTTTTTTTTACTATGCGGCAGGTATTCCCAGACCAAGAGAGATCATCAGAGACATGAACTCCGAGGAATTTGGTACTTCATACCCTTTCCACTGTCTCCCCATTGATCAGGAGCAGTGTATGGGGTGTTTTCCTCTTCCTGTAGTTTATGATGATCTTGTTTGTTTTACTTACATTCAGGTCATGGTTGTTTCTTGCACACCAGACAATCAGTGTGGTAACCTCTTCTTTGTATGCACTCTCATCCTCTCTCCTGATGAGACCCATGACTGTAGTGTTGTCAACAAACGTGATGATATGATTTCTACGGAAATTTGCCGTGCAGTCGTGGGTTAGGGCAACAAATAATAGGGGGCTGAGAATGCAACAATGAGGAACACCTGTGTTTAGTGTATGTGTGTGTGTATATATATATATATATATATGGATCTAGGACTAATGCTCAATGATGCTTTTCACCGAAGGTTTAATGGCCGGGCATATTTACGTGAAAGTGCTTTTAACCGAAAAAGCACTTTCTCATATTTATGCCTGCAGCCAGAGGGAGTTATGGGGGAATGACTGTTGTAGAAATTGTACTACGGTGCGGGTAACGGAATTTGTTACTTTTCCCCACTGTAGTGCGATTTCAGAGCGAGAATATTAAAGTAGGGGTGTGTGGGGGGCACAGGGGGGCATAGTCCCCCTGTATAAACACCTTTTTGTTGTTTTTCCTTTTTTTTGTTTTTTGCTGGACTTTAACGAAAGTGCTTTTTCAGTAAAAGCTCTTTCATTAATGTGCGTTCGGTGATTTTGGATTCAGACTGTTGAACTTTCGTTCAACAGTCCTAGATCTATATATATATATATATATATATATATATATATATATATAGATCTATATCTATATCACTGAAATCAGGTATCAGGCAGCCCTTACTCAATTTAGAACATGATATCCTTCTTATAGTTTACCTGGAAATATTAGCTACATTGATGGCAGAAGAACATAAGTTTGTGGGTTCTTTTCTCACCCAATGTAGGTGAATTTACTGATACTACTGAACTAAATTAGGGAGTGCTGCACTCCTGACTCTGCTGTCCTTTAAATGAGCCATTAAACCGAGGCCCCATCTGTCTGAGTTACTGGTAGCACAGGTGTATGTAAAAGATGTCATGACATTTACCAAAAGACTTGGGATCCTTTACAGGCAAAACTACAATATTTACATATTTATATATTAATATTTAAACATATTCACAATTTTAAATAATTATCACCTTTCATTTTTCTTTTTTCTGTGTTTTAATATGAAAAATGAATATAATACTCCTTAACCCCCAACTGCTTTGCCATAACCAAAACTTGATTTAGAAAAATCATTTAATTTCATACTTTATTTAAGCAATAACCAATGACGTGGTGTGGTATATTGAAGATTTACCATTGGTTGGTGTGGTTTAATCATGAGGGCTTCGCCCTTGTGATTAAATAAAGCCAACCGTGGGTAACTTTCAATATACCACAACCACGGAGTCAGTTATTGCTATTATACAATGACATTATTTAAGAAAAAAAATACTTACTTTTCTTAAATAATGTCTTTGTATAACGGCACATTACTGTTCTTCCACTGGTTGTAGTACACTGCTTCCTTGTTTTGATGTGCAGAGCATGCATATGGGACTTGCGTCCACGCATACCCAGTGCTTCAATGCTTTGAAACAGAAGCAACAGAGAAAATAAAGTCTCCATTGCGCCGTTTTTTCTTTTTTTATTTGTTAAAAAAAATGTTTTGAGTACTTTATACCAATGGAAAAAAGTCTGGGCGACCAGACCTTTTTCTGTTACTATATTGTGTGAGTTACAACAGGTATGCTGGCCAATCAGTATGCATGTTTTGGAATATTAATGGAGGGTCATTGTATAATAAACAATAATTAATTTGTCCTAGCATCTCACATATTCAAAATAGTCATCATATAAACTGTATGATTTTTTTCCACAAGATTCTTTGCACAATCCTGATAATAACCCTAACCTATTTATCCATATTGATAACATCCATATAATTTAATATGTTTTCTTTTTTAATAGTCAAATAACTTTTGGGCAATCTAGAAAAACATGCTATATTGACATCAAAATCTCTAATTTACCATTTATGTAACATAAGGGCCTTAACTAGCAACCTGTTTAGTGCTTATCTCCATATGAAATGTCATCTTTATAAAATATTTGATAACCTTTTCATTATTTTCTTAATTATTTATACTTTTTACTTATATTTGCCTATGAATCAATATAAAACAATTGTTGCATATTTATATTAATTTCTATTTTTCTCCACATTAAAAATATTTATTTTCCAGTCTCATTTTTTTCCTACATTCCTGTGCTTTCTGCAGCAAGACAAAACACCCAGCAAAGTGAACATTGGCTCTAGATGATGGTTACAGTTGATGTGATACCCCAAACCCATATGTGCCAAATGGGAAAATAGGGTTATAGATAGCTGGACTTGTGTGCTTCACCTTCTTCTTTTATTCTGTCTTATTTTAAAGATATGACCATTAACCATGCCTTCACAAACCTTATACTTAATAGCTCAATTATAACCATATTTTCTCTGTTATTAATCACATTTAATACCTAAAATAGATACAATAAATTTAAATGTACTGCAGAATGTAATAAATTTAAACTCCCTTTATCTCTTTTACTAAAAAGAATTCAGTTTTTACAGGATTCAGACTGGCATCTCACATTACTGTAAAATTAACTGTAATATATTTTCCAAGATTACAATAAAAGACACTACCTAAAAACGCATCTTACCTGTAACTATTGTATTCACTAAGGATACATTCTTTCTAAAACTTGAATAAATAACATAATTTCACTATTACTTGAATATCTTCCAATACAAATTCCTACTGATTCTTAATGACCCCATATTTCCCAAAGGTTATCCACAAATATTTTTGTTTCTGTTCTTGAAAATCCATATTATGTAGCAAATATTGATATTTTCCCAAATTCTTTATTTTTTCTTCTATTTAAAACTAAACCTATGAGTTCTAAATAGTTTACCAATTTAAGCAATAGTTCTGCCAATCATTTTATATTCTTCACTAGCAAAACTATACTACCAACATAAATCATTACTAAATGAATCCTTAGCTCATACTGGTAAACAAATTGTACTAATTTCAAATCTATTATAATATTTTCTAAGACTGTATTCATTAGTTATGTTACAACATAGAAGTTATTGGGCAGCTGTTCCACCTTTGGGCCTTAGAAATTAGGTATCTCCTGAACCAAAGCCCAATCAAGCAAAGTTCTATCTAGGTGCAACAAGGTACATGCTAAAGCAAAACCCAGTTAAGCAAAGTTCTATCTAGGTGTGATTGAAGTCTGTGGCATAAGGCAATGAACTAATAACACACAGATATAGGCACGGGTGTGCGCATACCTGGGCACACACACATGCATGCATGTACACCACGTTTTTATCTCAAGTGGCCAGAATAGTGCTTAGGCTTAGAAAATATGCTTATCCCTTCCTGCCCCTTTAAGATGTACAATGATCCCAGTGATGCCTTTTGCTCAAATTCCAGTCAAGAGCAACAGTTTCAAAGTGAGATGTACTGCAAACAAAAAAGCCTGAAATGTTTGTTTAATGTTAACTTAAAACAGAGGGATCTCTTGTATACTGAAAACCAAAGAAGCCTAAAATGTTTGTTTCATGTTTATACTAAAACAGGTTCTCCTGTTTGGGAATCCTACTTAAAGTTTTATGTTTGCATTATATCTTTAATTTACTATACAAATATATCCATTATGTTTTCTCAGCCTAAGTCTGTAAATTAATAATGAAGCTAGGGATAATTAAACCATCACAACAACACACCTGTACAGAACCACAAGTTCCTGCTGAAAAGTGGCACACATTAGACTGTATAGTGGTGCAGTGGTAGCATTGTTGCCTCACAGCAAGAGGTTCTCCAGTTTGATTCTTGACTGGAGTGCCTTCTGTGTGGAGTCTGCATGTCCTCCCTGTGTTTGTGTGGGTTTCCTCTGTATGCTCCAGTTTCCTCCCACATTTCAAAGACGTGTCTGCAGCATTTCTTCCCAGTCCTCTACTGAAAATTGGCTTTGTTCCAAGTCGGACTTTCCTGTAAATAAAGGTGTTAACTATTTTGTATGAGCCATCTGATGCAGGGATGTAGCTAGAAAATTCTGCTTTGTACTAACCAAGTATTATTTTTGTGACCTTAATCCACCTGGTATTTAAAAAGATGGGTAAATCTGTGAAAACATTGCACCATCACTTAAAATGCATGCATTATTTTTAGCTGTTCACCCTAGTAAATATAACATTTTGCAAGCTACATACTTGTTGTTTGGGACACTGATTTAGACTGTTATAGACATTTTATGACTTGAAAAGTAACAATGTCTCTTTTATGATTTTTTTATGTAGAGTGATGTATAATTTGGAAAATCCTTAATCATTATTATTATTAATATTATTATTATTATTGTTATTATTATTATTATTGTTGTTATTATTATTATTATTATTATTATTGTTGTTATTATTATTATTGTTATTATTATTATCATTATTATTATTGTTATTATTATTATTATTGTTATTATTATTATTATTATTATTATTATTATTATTATTGTTATTATTATTATTATTATTATTATTATTATTATTATTGTTATTATTATTATTATTGTTATTATTATTATTGTTGTTATCATTATTATTATTATTATTATTATTATTATTGTTATTATTATTGTTATTATTATTATTATTATTATTATTATTGTTATTATTATTGTTGTTGTTTTCTTTCATAACAGCCTCACCGACCTATAAAATAATGTTAATGATTACCAGCCATTGCTAATATAACATTATGCTTCATAAAATCAAGTGATATAAACCACCCAGAATCTCCATTAAGGATTCTAAAAACCATACAAAATGTATTCCAGTCCTTAAATATGCTATTGCATAAGGAAATTCATGCCCTTCTGCTACATTTAATTGTCCTTCCTATATTCAACAATTCATTCATTTTTTAATAGTGTTTATTGTTTTTTTTTTCCTTTGTGAATCTACCATAACAATTCAAGTTTCTTATAATGATTAAGTATGGATTTATAAGGTTTCAATTACGCAAAAATCTATTGTTTCCTATTTCCATCCATGTTTACATTTTTTATAATAATTCTTGTAGGAGTGCTTTTATTTTGTATATCATAAACAGATACTACTTTTGTTTTTACAATAATATGATCTAGTAATGTGATTGTGTTTAACAGTGCTGTCATCTCTGACCATAGTAATTTACCAAATCCAATATGTTTTTTGTATAGTAAATTAAATTGCCCTGTAATGAATTATGCTAACAATCTAGTATTGACTAATCATGCAACATACGTATCCACCATTTCATAGCACTAATACACATACAAGCTTCCTATATAATTTCTAACAAGGCTCGCATTTACAGTTGTAATGTGTACGTTAGCCTTCTCCTTTGGTATAATTTACATCTGTAACCTTTTCATCCTTTACATCTTTAAATTATATCTTTGTCTCTCATTCTTGGATACTTTCACTTATGGAATTCTTCCGTACTATTTTTCAGCTATTAAACAGTATGTCTACTTTGCAAATTTTCTGAAATACTCGCAGTGTCTATAACAACATATTGTTTCCCTTCATCTGTTTCTTGTTATTTTTTCATCTGTCTCTTCAGAATCATTCTCATTTTGGGTTTTGTTGCTGTCAATATCATATTCAGTAATATTTTTCAGTTTTCCAACATTATTTTCACTACAGTCTGTCCATCTACAATTTCAAATTTTTATGATACTTATAACACTCTTTGCTACAGTTTTTCAAAAAATGCCACTTTCTCTCACATAGGCTGGAAATGGGTTCAGAGTAATTCATTGTTTAGTATTGGTCAGCTCCACCAAAGAAGCACATTTGTCATTGATCCAGTAATACACGTACTCTTTGACCCCCCCCCACAATATTCACAATACTTGCTGTGTGTTTTATTGTTATAGTTTTGGCTGTAAGTTACAAAACACCCCCAACACCCAGTACAAAAGCCTTTTTGTCATTTTCCTTCATTTCTTTAAATGAGTTACTGTGTAATTTTAAAAGGCTCACTGACTCTTCCATTTTAGTATCTGTTCTTAATTGTATCTCTTTTTTATTAATTTGCACACATTGTGTCTGAAAAAAAAACATCTAGGAAAAATATATGCCTTCATTCATATCCTTTCATAAATGTTTCCAGTCATGTACATTTCACAAAAATGAAGGCACATAATGTCTCTTTTCTCAGAAGAATAGAAACACATATGCCATGTGCTTTAAATCCCAGAGGCAAAGTAACATTATACCATATGTCATATCTTCCAAAAATATAATCAGTTTTTATGTAATTCTCAGTGTTGACTTTATTTTTACTTTTCTCACACTTTCTTTTACCTGTTCATATCTGGTCATCCCATTGAAAATGTTTGTCTTATTTTCACTTCCAAAATCTGTTAATTCCAGTAAAGTATTGCTTTTAGTTATCTCATCCTGAACTATCTATGGCATATCCCACCCCCACAAAAAGAGAGGGGGATCATGTGCTGCTTCATCCTGCTGAATCTTTTAGAAAAGTTGTTCACTGGGTAAACCTGTAGACTAAACTACAGTAACTACAATACTGGATGCATGTGATGCATTCAAAACATCCGATTTTATGTACTACTCACCTTGCTTTGATGCAGTTCCACGCTACATACAGTCTCTACCACGTCTAACACTACCCACAATAGAAATGGAAGATTTTGAAAACAGTAAGAGTTCTTTATTTATAATCAAAAACATTCAGAAATACAAAATAAAAATACTATAGACAAGGAATTTTAAAAATAGAAAATAGAAAATGTAATCATATATCTTAAAGTAAGTAAATATAAAAAATTATCTAAAGTTCAACCCTCTACCTTATTTTTACCATAACCAAACTTTTATTGATCATATGCCACTTAAATTCCATAATCTGTTACTTTCCTTCTTCCTTGCTTGCTATTTAGAATATAACCTAGAAGTAGAAACCAAAAAAACAGTTCAGAGCATGTGACCCTGCAGCAAAAGTAAAAAGTAAACCCAATAACATACAAAAAGATTGCTCACGTAGTAGGCTAGAACTTCATAACAAAATATATGTTCATTCAATTTTCCAAATGAAACAATTTATTAAATGCATGAAAAACTCATTTAAAACTCATAAAAAATAACACACAAATATGGTAAAGCACTTTCATTACATAAGTGTTGGGACTTCATCAGAACCATACATATAAACACAATTTTTATCACTTACATCATGACTGCACATTCTACAGTCAGCATAACACCCACATAATATGTTATTTGTATTAATATATTTTATGGAATTCATCCATTCATGTTTCTGTAACTCCTTCCACAACCAACGTATTCTAGAACATTCTATAAAAAAAAACAGTGAATAAAAAAAAAAAAAACTCCAGGAGCTGGAAATGCTGTATAGGTTTTCAGTTTAATCACAAAAAAAGCAATAAAATTACTATGATTTTAGGTGAGTGCTCTTCTTCAGAGTTTATGTAACAAACAATACAATCACATCACTATAAATACAATTCAAAGTAAAAAAAACATGTGACACAGCCCCAATCAGAAAACAGAATCAATTAACTACTTATCTTCACTAAAGCAATTATTTAAATAGATGATAACATTATATAAAACAAATAAATATATTCCAGTTTATATAAATTCATACTAAAATATTTACATTTTCTATTATCTGCTTAAAAATATATGCTTCCTTTTTAGTATAAGTTGGATACTAAGAACTGTATTTTTACCTGGTGCAAAGTCTGCCTGTAGTCATATAATCCACTCATACTCACATATTTTATGCTATTATTTAAATCATCAGGAGTGTCCACTGTGGTGCACAGGTTGGTGTTGTTGTCTCACATCAAGATGTTCTCAGTTTGATTTTCAGATGGGGTGCCTTCTGTGCAGAGTCTGCATGTCCTCCCTGTGGTCATGTGGGTTTCCTCTAGGTGCTCCAGTTTCTTCCTACATTCCAAAGACATGCAGTAGTTGGACTGCACACTCTAAATTGGCCATAGGTGTGAATGAGTGGCGCAGATGAACTAACATGGCAGAGCTAGCCAAAAACTGGTGGAAACCTTGGCACTAGATGATTGCCACTGTTGAAGTGATACCCCAACCTCATGTGCAAAATGGGAAAATGTGGTTATGGATAGATTTAAATCATCACCCCTTTTGATTCTAAACAGGCTAACTAGCACCCTAAAATGGAAATCATGGTCAGTTCCTTTTTCTTCAATATGTTTGCTAAAAGCATTAGTATTAATCTTTCTTCTTATTTCTGTTTTATGTTCTATTATACGGTCTGGAAGTCTTCATATACATTTGTCAACATAGAAAGCAGGACATTTTGTAAAATTCACCAAACAGAGAACATTAGATGTATTACATGTCGCATAACATTTAAATATATATCTTAACAGATTGTGTGCTATCCTAAGTCTCTAAGTATAGGAGTTAGTGACAATCATGTTATAGGAATGAGACCATGTAATAGTTGCAAACAGTGTGAATTCATAGACACTAGGAGCCCCTTTGTCCATCCAGTTACCAATCATACATACACCCTTCACGCCACAGCTGATTGCCATACAGAGCACGTGATTTATCTTGCGAGATGTGTGTCCTGTAGTGCCTTCTATATAGGTAAAACCAACAGGAAATTTAGGGAAAGGATCAGGGAGCACATTTATCATATACGTATTGGGTCCGAACATAATGCACTAGCGAGACATACATCCACTACAGGAACAACACACTCCTTTAAGTTTTCGGTATTACAGGTCATCACCCCCAGTATAGGGGGTGGAGACATTAAGAATTACACTGAAGGCTGTGAGGTGAGATGGATCATTAGATGTAGACCAGACAAAAAAACAGGACTTAATGATAAGGTGCCCTTAAAACCTATATTACACGACAGGAGACTAAAAGTGGTTAAATGAATTACGCATATGTTTTATTGAATGAAATGTTTTACTATATTTAACTATTGCATTAAATGAACTGTGTTTCTGTGTTCTATTAGTAGGGTATATAGATTTTTAACTTTATACAGTTTTTATTTTTATTTAAGATATATGAATTGGCTTTGATACTTTCATATGTATTAAAAGTTTTTTATATGCATTAGATATATTTTTTATTTCTCATTTTATTTTATTTTGACTTCATTGAAACAGTCACAGTGTATGTTTATTTTATTATTCGTTATAGTGTGAGTTTGAAGAGCAGCACTTGATTTTACAAGCATATAGGAAATGATGTCACTCTTTTACCAATTAAGTAATTATCTGTTAAAGTATTTAAGCTTTTGTATTTAGTTGCAATTACACGGTCTGATGAAGCCTACATGGTGAAAGCGCTTACCAAGTTCTTTGATTAAAAGCATTTAGTTTCTACTTGTATCATGTCCACAGCATTTTTTCGGAGATTACAAGATTGTTTAACATCAGAGCACTTGAAGAACGGCTGTGTGTTGTTCCTGTGGATGCACCTTATTTTATTTTTTGTTATTTCTACCTTCCATACCACAGGAACATTTGCTCTGTGGGGGTGCTTTTTTATATTTTTGTTTTTACTTCACTCTGTATTGCACCTCCAAGGAGACATGGCTGAACTGCAGACATCTCCTATAGAGTTACCTTATACCATGAATGGTCATCCAATGGAACACTGGATACCTGATCATTTTCAAACCTGTATAGCCAGCAATGAGAATCTTTTGATGTTTTACGAAGCTACGGAAGAAACGGAACTCAATGAACATGATGCCACGAGTTTATTGGGTTTGACTGAAGCCTTTAATAGCTTGGAAACTGATTTTCTCAAGTTAAAAAGAATGCAATTGCAGCGGCAACATTTCGAAATGTGTTTACGGAGGAAAATTGTACCTAGAGGGCTGCGCATTTTGAAGATGCCGACTACAGGTAACCTTTATCCTGAATTATTATTTAAATGGCAACAGTTGAATTTAGAAATGAGTATGAATTACATGAAACTGTTGAATGACTTTTTTCGTCCTGAAGAGGAACTTTTAAGGAACAATATTGTTAAACAACAACAGAGTATTATTACAAAATATCCAAAGGTTAAAGTTGACCATGGGATGGAGAAAATGCTTGACAATGTACTGCTGTTTGAAAAGAGACTGCTTGAGCAGAAAAGAAATAAAATTTCTAGAGACACTAATGATTTTAAACTGGGCCATGTCTTTACTTGGCCCAAGGTCGGCACGAATGGCATACATGAACAGAGACATCAGGTGCATGAAGCTATCAGAGCTAAAGACTTTGTTACTGTTTCTTTAGCAACAGCAAATGATAATAATGTTAATAATTCTGATACCAATAATGCCATTAGAAATACTAATGTAGTACAAGCTGAAAGCTCTACATCAGTTAGCAAAGTTAACAAGTGCTCCATTTTTAATGGTTCCAATGAGATTTTAGAATGCAGTACTAGTACAAATCCCCCGACACAATGTAATACTACTGAACAATCAGTTTGGAGGAAAACTTTTCATTCCTCCCGTGGACAGGATGATGGTTCTAGTTGTTTTACCCCTTTCCCGATAGACCTACAACATCAGGCCAAACAGCAGAGGTCATTCAGCAGAGGGAGACAGAAACAGAAAGGGTCTGGAGGGGAGCATACAGGCCCCACATTAAAGAAAATGTGGGAACGTTTAGACAGTCATTAGTCTTCAATTTATCTAGTAGGTCTTTAACAGAAAATGAAGTACAACTCCTTAAGAAGGAACTGTCCTTTATACCCACTACTATAAGTGACTTACCTGATACCATCATAGATTTTAAAATGTTTACGCATGATGTTCAACTTAAATTAGAATATGGTGTCAGTACTAACAGAACAAATCATGTGTTTCGTGCCCCCAGTGTATACACTCCCAATTTACACCCATTACTGGATGTGGTCAGTAAGTTAGTGGAAGAGGATATACACAAGATGAATATAGTGAATAAGAATAGAAACAAAAGGAAGAACAATTTAACATTTAAACAGAGGGCAGCCTTGAATGATTTAAGTAATGATGCCTCTATAATTATTAGACAGCGGACAAAGGGGTTCCGATTGTGATTTTGGACCATGATAGCTATATAGACAGCATGAAAACTCTGTTACTTGAAGAAAAGTTTTATTCTATGATTAATATGAGTGAAGTGGAAAATAAAGTATTTGTGATTTATGACATGCTGAATGATATTTTAAAAAGTGATTATATTAACTTAGAAACATTCATATTTCTTAGGGTTAATAATCCCTTGATTCCTATTATTCAGGGACTCCCTAAGGTGCACAAAAGTTCACACAATCCCCCAGTGAGACCCATTGTGTCCGGAAGGGGATGGGTTACTGAGCCCCTATCCATTTTTATAGAACACTTCTTAAGACATATGGTTGATGCTAACATCCACATTTTGAAAGATAGCAAGCAATTTTTACTTGACCTTTATGAACACATGAGATATGTAATGGTAGTAGATGCACAGTATATATTGGTCACTTTAGATGTGACCAGTTCATTTACAGTAATACCTAATGAACAAGGCATAGAGAAGGTACATAATTATATACTGACACATACAAGAATTGATGTTAAGTTTGCAGACGTATTAGCTTTTTTTTTTTGGAGATGGTTGTGTACAATAATATCTTCTTATTTGAAGATACTTTGTACATTCAAAATTATGGCGTGGCTATGGGCACATCTTGTGCCAATAGCTATGCCAACATTGTTATGGCTTGTTGGGAAGAAGAGAAATTGTTTCCTCTTGAGAGTTACAAATCAAATGTAGGTTTCTACAGACAATTTGTGGACGATTTGTTTTTGATTTGGAAGGGTGATGAAAAATCTTTACTTGAGTTTTCTTCAAAAGTAAATGGTTTGACTGAGTACTTAAGTTTACTATGACATATTCAAAACATAGTATATCGTTTCTCGATGTATTTATTGAGAGACTCGAGAATGGTCTCTTGAATACAGGTGTTCATAAGAAAGCATGTCATAGAAATATACTGTTACATAGAAGGAGTATGCATCCCCAGTATGCTTTTAAAAATGTGGCTAAAGGTCAAGCCATGAGGGCTTCCAGGTTGAACCCGACACAAAAGGGTTATGAACAGGAACTTTTAGACTTGAAATCGAGACTTATGGCTAGAAAATATAATTCCCATAAGGTAGACAAAGCTATTTTCAGAAACTAATTTGGCAAGAGCCACAAGAGCCAGTCCATGTTTCTCTGATACAAGTCTACAAATGATTGAGGAGGCAGTGGTAAGGAGAGACAATCAAACAGTGAAAATACCTATGTTCTCCACTACAGATACTAATGATCTAAGAAACAGTGCAGAAACATTAGGATACTTTGTTGTTGGATGAAAGCATCAGAGAAATAGTAGGAGATGAACTTAAGTTCCTCTTTAAGAATAGGAGATACCTCAAACAGATTTTGTGCTATCCTAAGTCTCTAAGTATAGGAGTTAGTGACAATCATGTTATAGGAACGAGACCATGTAATAGTTGCAAACAGTGTGAATTTATAGACAGTAGGAGCACCTTTGCCCATCCAGTTACCAATCATACATACACCCTTCATGCCACAGCTGACTGCCAGACAGAGCACGTGATTTATCTTGCTAGATATGTGTCCTGCAGTGCCTTCTATATAGGTAAAACCAACAGGAAATTTAGGGAAAGGATCAGGGAGCACATTTATCATATACGTATTGGGTCCAAACATAATGCACTAGCGAGACATACATCAACCACAGGATCAACACACTCTTTTAAGTTTTCGGTATTACAGGTCATCTCCCCCACTATACAGGGTGGAGAAATTAAGAATTACACTGAAGGCTGTGAGGTGAGATGGATCCTTAGGTGTAGAGCAGACAAAAAACAGGACTTAACGATAAGGTGCCCTTAAAACCTATATTACACAACAGGAGATTAAAAGCGGTTAGATGAATTACGCATATGTTTTATTGAATGAAATGTTTTACTATATTTAACTATTGCATTAAATGAACTGTGTTTCTGTGTTCTATCAGTAGAGTATATAGATTTTAACTTTATACAGTTTTTATTTTTATTTAAGATGTATGAATTGGCTTTGATACTTTCATATGTATTAGAAGTTTTTTATATGCATTAGATATATTTTTTATTTCTCATTTTATTTTATTTTGGCTTCATTGAAATAGTCGCAGTGTATGTTTATTTTATTATTCGTTATAGTGTGAGTTTAAAGAGTAGCACTTGATGTTACAAGCGTATAGGAAATGATGTCACTCTTTTACCAATTAAGTAATTATCTGTTAAAGTATTTAAGCTTTTGTATTTAGTTGCAATTACACGGTCTGATGAAGCCTATATGGTGAAAGCGCTTACCGAGTTCTTTGATTAAAAGCATTTTGTTTCTACTTGTATCGTGTCCACAGCATTTTTTGGGAGATTACAAGATTGTTTAACATCAGAGCACTTGAAGAACGGCTGTGTGTTGTTCCTGTGGATGCACCTTATTTTATTTTTTGATATATCTTAACTAAAACACCACAGCAGTATCAGGCAAAGGTGCAACAACAAGACCAGAAAACAGAAAAGCACCAAAAATGCACGAGGAGGACTCCAATTCAAAGTTTTTAGCATAGTCAAAATGTAATATTCGCCATTTATTTGACAGACTTCTTCAGAAATTAAACATAAAAACTCTGTCTGTTAACATTTAAATAGTGTGAGCAATCAACACCAACCAATCAGCACATCACATTGAGAATAATTACATCATACTTAAAAGCTAATAAAAATACATAAAATGAAATAAAAACAAACGTACCTATAAAAAGTACAAAAAGAAAATGTTTCTTATATAAAACAACAAACTGTTGTTATAAGAAGCAAAGACTAATGTTTGTTGATAGTCACTTTCCTATTATTTAAAAACACTTTCTGTTCACAGCGTCATTAAATTCTGTTTTGAATAGCTTGTGTTATACCTTGTTGCATATATATATATATATATATATATATATATATATATATATATATATAAATTAAAATGAGGTCACAACATTTTCATACAAAATCTTTATTTTATCAATAATGTCTTGTTGATGTGTTCTCCAACTCTTCAATTTTTTCCATTGTATAACTTTTCCTCTTTCATTTTTTTTCTCCATCTATACCAAGCTAAATGCTACTGTATTTTAATTGTAAAACTTTTGACACTACATACATTGCCTTTCTGAAATCTAAAAATGTTAAGGATTTTATAAAGTAACAAAAAAAGAAGAAAAACTATCATATTATCTAAATTAAACCCCCCTTTTCCACCTTATTATTAATAATACCCTTCTAATATGATTTAACCATCATCCCCAGAAAGCAGTGAAAATAATTTGGTGTAATTTATTATACAGTTCATGAGGAAAGACTATTACAAAACCTAAATAAGTCAGTTTACCTAAAATTAGTAAATTAATCATGTAAACTTTTTCCTAGCAATGCTGAACTAAAATATACTCCACTACATATATTGTCTAAAATACATTTCCATTGATTATACTTCATTGTATCATATCTGCCAAAAGTAACTTTTAATAACTCCGTGTTTTTGCTGTTGAAAGATATGTTAGCTCTTTTGGTTATTTCAGCAAAACCTTGGCTTTTCCAGTTTATATGCAATCGCACATTAATTAACTAAAATCCCAGTTCCGTGCATTATTTCCTCTAGCTCTATAATATTTTTTGCAGCTAAAATGACATCATATGCATAGGAAATGATTAGTGGCCAAGTTAATGCATGTTAAAAAAATCTTCTATCATTCCAATTCTATCCACCTTCTGAGCAACTGCATTTATAACCAAATTAAATAAAGTACTACCTCATCCCTCACTGAAGCTGTTTTATAAGCCAACCATTTACCAAAATCTTAACTGTACTATGAGTGTAAGCATATTTAATAGCATGTATTATTCCTGAATGTATACTATAATTGGTTATGTGCTGCATTGTTGAATATGTTTTCAACAACACAGCCTGCTATTCTAATGGCATCTTGTAGATCTACAGTGTTAAATATAATTTATTTTATAACTATTAATAAGTGTTGCAACTTTCTTTGTTTTACACCATAAATTGTCTTTCTAAATTCTATGTAGAGCTTCATTTAATATATTTTTCAGGGTTTTCATAAATATTTTATATATGCCAGGATTATCGGTCTTTAATTTTTAAATACATTTTGTCACCTTTCATCCACAATACTTTAATTACTTCCCACATAGTTTACCATTAAAAAAACTGTGAGATTTCCATTCATTAAACAGGCAAACTAAGCATTGTAGTCATTGCTAATTCATAGGCTTATAAAATCTGAACTTTAAACCATCTGGACCTGGTGATGTTCTAACATTCATTGCCTTCAAAGTATCAGAGATATCATCCAAAAAATATATTTCATTAAAACATTTTCTTCCAACGTTCCTTATAATATCCTTATGTGCATCATTAACAGTATATACTTTTTCAAAAAATATACTTCAAACTCAATATCTGATTGTTGTCTCATTAGATCCACATCCTCATTTCTGATACCTTCAAGTAACTTGAGCTTTTTTTATTATTTTTCTACAAAGGCTTACAGCTTCCTTAGTTCCACATACTACATATTGTTGCATTTTTAACAAATATTTAATCTGTTATTATTTGCCTTATAATCTGCTTTAGAAAATCATTATTGGTCTACATCACACCAGTCTTATCATCCACAACTTTTGTATTACACAATGTCCTATATTTATGTTTAAAGACAATTCACCACTCTGTCCAAGAATCATACATAAATATCACCACTAAATGATCAGACCATAACTGATTTGCTAAAATTTAATTTCTAAATTCTTTTCCCTTTTCATATATACTCAGCATTAACATCAGTGTTATATGGTTCATGTGTAATACTAGGCTCACTACGCTTATGATCCATTTTAAGCCTAGCCATTTTCCCTCAAAGGTGAGAATTCTATATAGGTGGGGGGGGGACTCCCCATTGCCTGGGCCAAATTTTCTGTAGAAATTATAGTATCACCTCAGATGGAATAAGTCAATAAGACAATAGTTAGATAAATAAACAGATAGATAGATAGATAGATAGATAGATAGATAGATAGATAGACAGACAGATAGATAAATTAATTAACTGTATATAATAATAACTCTGTCATTTGAGCAACAACATGTAATAATCCATTCCATTAGTATTTGTAACTGTTTTATTATAATATATACTTTTTATATTTTTGAAATAAAATAGTTCCTCCAACTAACATGTCAAAATTGCTGTAGGATATGTAATTGTTGGAGGACATATTTTACATCTAAGATATACATTATGTAAATATTTAATAATGCTCAGCTGTATTCCTGCACGCACATGTTTACACACACACACACACACACACACACACACACACACACACACACACACACACACACACGTCTGTTTCCTTGTTGCAGTAAGGTGCATTATTTTTTCTTTTTCCCCATACTTGCTTCTAAGTAAATGTGTCACTTTTAATGCCATTGTTATGAGGGGGAAGTAATATTGCAGCTTCTTGCAATGGACGCTGCATTTAGTTTTGTTGCTTCGACAATCTTTTTACTTTTATTTTTTCTTTCTTTATTTTCTATTTGATGCTGACTAAGCAGTCATGTTTAGCAAGCTTAAACAGTCCATACTTCCTGGTGGCTTAATACCGTGCCATGAGCCACAAATATGTTAACGGACACTCCTCATATATTGATAACCTGTTGAGAATACTTGTTCTCCAACAGCATATCATCTGTAAGTTCCCCCCATTTTCTAAATGCAAGTAGTTGCTTTGATATTTTATGTTTTTATAATTGCTGAAATGAATGTTTATATGCTGGTAACTGCTTCAGACTGTATTAATACATCAGTATAAAGATAATAGAAGCTGTCATGCTGTAATTTGTAATTTATTTAGTTTTTATGTGTGTTTTTTTCATTTACCTAACAAACAATTCTTACTCATCAATCATTTATGAGTGCAGGCATGATGTTTGTCAGAGGAAGCCAGTAATAGGTAGGGCTTGCTACTGTGCATCCTGGGGGTGCTTCATCACACTACAATATGACAAAATACTAAATTATATAAAAAAATTACACTGACTACCTGTTAAAGCGGCACAAAGTCTAAAAAAAAATCCCATCCTTAAAAACAAATTGCTAACCCACTCTAACATAATCAATTTTAAGACAGAACGAAAATAAAGAAATATGCCACCAAGATGCAAAAATGCTAATAAGATGGAAAATCCCACCCATATATAGAAATAACTCCCCCATACTACACATAAAATATACACTTCTAAAATAAATCAAAATAAATAAATAAATAAATAAAATAATATTACAAGGCATTATATCCGTTAAGCATAAAACATTGCAACAAAAGTGCACTATACATTATTAATTATTCATCATGAATGCACAATACAGGAACTGAAATCAATAATCCCTTATCTGGTTTCAGGTCTCATCAGGTCAGTCACTGAGTACAATGTTCATTAGTATGTTCCTGAACAGACACACGCAGCAACTGGAATGTCTACAAAGGTTCCTCACAAAAAGTATACTGGGTATTAACCACATGTCCTATGTGGATTGCTTCAAAGTTCTATCCCTACACTCATCTCCTACAGACTGCTGAGGGGTCTTCTATGTCTGGCATACAAGGCATCTTTGAATCCCGCTATGATGGACATATTGCATATCAGCAAAACAAACAGCTTCATAACTACCAGATCTAGGGCTTAAACCTTCTTTGTCACATGAATCGGACATGTTGGAGGAAGAGGTATGTGTCTCAGAGAACACTCTTCCTCTGGAACAGGCCTTCCATCCATGTAAAGAAGAGTTTATCACTGCCCCTATTCATGTGTGACTTTTACCAGTGGATGAGAAATAAGAAATTCCTCTCTGGCGAAGCACCTATGTCTGTAATGGGCAGGGGTAGCCTGTAATTTCTACATTACCCATGCCCTGACTTACATACACCCCTTAAAATAATATCTAAGGCACCAAAATATGTCGGATACATTTGGGATGCATGGCTAGGCTTGTAAAAGCTCCTGTTGTCATTAGTCTAGTGTACACCTATGAACCGATGGACTTATTACAGTTTAAGTAACAGTCTCTCAAAATAGAAAGTTATACTTACCTGTAAGATCCGGCAGCTTCCTGATATAAATATGTTCAGCAAAGATCTTTAACAAACATCTCCTTCTACAAAGATGATTGGGGAGATGCTATTCAAAAACAGATAATGCACTGAGTGAGTCTGTTTCAAGCAGGATTATACAATGCATAATGAGGGACCAAATCCTAGACCACTGTAGTGCTATTACAGTCTGCTCCAGTAACTAGTGCTACAGTGGTTCTGCTGGGTAATGGCGTATGCAAATGAGGTAGTATAGGGTGTGGCTATTGCAAATGGGAGAAAAGTGTGTTCTCTGTAAGAACCCAATGAAGCTTAGATGTAATATTCACTACTACAGTACTCTAGAATTCAGTGGTACAATAAATTCCAAACCACAGAACATCACCAATGTCCAGTATATAAATTAACTATAACTTCAGAAGCCCAGCAAGTAAGCCTACTACTAAACCAGACTGTGAGGATGACCAGATTATATCTTAAGAACCTACTGAATCAGCCTTGGGTCATTTAAGAACACTAGCCCTGTGGACACAAATGTTTTCTGATTGCTGTATAGTTTTTAAGGTAGTTGCTTTCCTTGACATTTTAAATAACCCCTCTCTACAAGGTTTACCTACAACCTATAGCAGTAGGCCAGAGTATTCCCTGTCCAGAAGGAGAACCATCAGTTTCACCACTATCATGCATCACGTTATGGAGAGGATTATGGATCTTCTTCATAGAGACATAAATGACTTCCTGTTTCTAAACATTAATCATCATGTCATCACATAATAAGATCCCATTGGATAAGATGGCATATTAATGAATGCACAGAAATGACAGAAATGTCGATGAACTTTGACTTAATGAAAAAGGCAATGAATAAAAGGGGTGGTCATGCTCCCTGTTCAGTGTATCTTCGGGTACCAGATCCAGCGCTCTCCCCCCCCCGCTCTCTTCTCTGTTTCACTACCCTTCCAGATCTCTGCTATCTGCAGGCTCTCTCTCCTCTGTTTCACTACCCTTCCAGATCTCTGCTATCTGCAGGCTCTCTCTCCTCTGTTTCACTACCCTTCCAGATCTCTGCTATCTGCAGGCTGACATTCCACTACATCAGCTGAAAAGTTACATTCCTCATTCTGTCCAACCTCCTTTCAAGTATAACAACCCAAAATAGAAAATTCTCATTATATTTCAGTCTTATCCCCATACTGATTTCTCTCCTGGGACACCACATGTATCCAAAGAAATTATGGAGAGAAAAAGTAATGCCAGAAACATTTAATTAACTCAAAGAAATTACCAAAGTCCAAGAGTGCAGTGGAGGATACCATCTTTAGTGATAAAATATTATACAAGAATAAGAAGATACAGCCTGGGTGGTGCAGTCATGCACCAGTTAGCCTTGTCACCTCACAGCAAGAGGTCCTCCAGTTCGATTCTCCACTGGGGTGCCTTCAGTGTGGAGTCTGCATGTCCTCCCTGTGTTTGTGTGGGTTTCCACTGGGGGCTCCGTTTTCCTCCTACATTCCAAAGACCTGCGTCTGGAGCATTTCTCCCTGGCTTCTGCTGAAAATGGGCTCTCTCCCCGTCAGACTTTGCTGGTCAATAAAGAAAGAAAGAAAGAAGATAGAAGCAGGATGCCCCAGAAATGATGTAAGGATTTTCTTCTCAGTGTGCTGCAAATGCATGAAATGGCTTTCCTCAGAAGGCCGAAAAATAAAAGACTATGATGAAAAACATGAGATAGCAAAAATCAGATTTTAATGGAAAGTAGGAAGACATACAACACTAGTTAACAACACATTATACTTCATCTAAGAGATGCTTAATAGCCAGATTCTGTAGGCCAAGCAGTCCTTATCTGTGAATAAATTTGATTTTATATGCTATTTATCTGGCAAATCTATCAGTGTCGGATCAGAGAATAACTTGTAGGGTTGGCTTAGATCATAAATCATAGGAATCGATCTGCAGTCTGTAGGAGACTGAGTACATGGATAGGGCTTTGAGATGGTCCTCATAGGACTTTTTCTTTACTCCCTATATTCTTTTTGTGAGTAACCTCTGTGAATGACTGAAAACTATTCTATTGGGCTCCATTCCTCATTGTTGTCACTACTAGCCTTCAGACTAATAGGGACAAATCTCAACCAAATCAGGGATAAATCCAGAAATAATCAGGGACAATCAAGGACACTTGTAAACAAATCTCAACCAAATCAGGGATAAATCCAGAAATATTCAGGGACAATCAGGGACACTTTTTAAAATATCAGTACTGTTAACTTGAGATGTTAACAGAATAAGAACATACAAATTAAAACACATTTTCTCCAGTAAAAGAAGTCTGTATTATTAAGTGTAACTCACCACCATGTCTCCAAAACTCACCAGCTTTTGGAGGGATTAAGAGGGACAGACAGAACTAAAATTTGTGTCAAAATTAGGGGCAGTTGAGAAGTAATGCATTGAAGTGTTATTATTTTTGGTGTAGTTCTGGATAATTATTATGGATGCCTCTGGCTTTGAGCTTGATGTTTTACCTTTCAGCTCTGTTGCAGCAATGCCAAAATGAAAGTGTGTATTTAATGATCAGCTGCAGAAGGAGTTTGAATATATTAAGAGACGAAGAACCAGACATGATATAACATGCACACAGTGTGGCAGTAATTTCTCAGTAGCTCACAGGGGTCGAGCTGATATAAATAATCATTTGCAGTCTGAAAAGCACAAGCGGGCTATTACAGGCAAGGCATCCAAAGGGAACCTGTTGAACTTTTTCCCACATAGGTCGGCAACTTCCCAAGATCTGCAGTGAGCAGCAGCGGAAGGTCTCTTTGCCTACCACACACTAAAACATGGTCACAGTTTCAGGTCAATGGAGTGTACTAGTAAACTCATAAAACATCTTTATGACAAGACTTTTAGTTTGGCAAGGACAAAAACTGAAGCAATTGTAACTGATTGCATTGCTCCTTTTGCTCTGGAAGAGATTGGAAAAGATTTGGATTCCACATCATGCATATCAATTTCTGCAGACATGTTGAAACACCAGGCAATAAAAATCATCCCTATCATGATCCAGTATTTTGTTCCATTAAAGGGTATTCAGGTGAAGTTGCATGATGTGTACGAATTACCGGGTGAAACTGCAGACATCTTATCGACTGCAATTACAGACACTCTTGACAACTTTAACATGTTGCAGAAAGTCAAAGCATTTTCCGCTGACAACACAAATGCAAATGTTGGTGGTGCTGAGCGTTGCGGGACAAAAAATGTGTATGTGAACTTGAAGAAGTGTCTTGGTCGCACCAAATTGATTGGCATCGGTTGCAGTGCACACATTTTACACAGAGCAATCCAGACTGGAGCTGACTGCTTGCCATTTGATGATGAACAAATTGTTTGCTAGATTTACCAGCATTTTTTCATTTTTCACAGTCCAAGTAGAGAAGCTGAAAGCTTTTTGTGAATTTGCCGGTGTAGAATACAAGATGCTTCTTGGCTACACGAAAACAAGATGGCTACCCTGATGCCTGCAATCGATTGCATTTTGCTCATTTTTGAAGGGTTGATGGCGTATTTTGCATTGTTACCGCATTGCCCAACGGTTATTCAGGCATTCTTCAAGAATTCTGTGTCAGATGCGAGGATGTATTTTGTTCACTGCCAGACAAGTATTTTCAACAAATCATTTACAAAGATACAGTCTCAAATAAACACAGTCATGGAAGTCCATAATGAGGTTTCAAACCTCATGGCATCTTTGCAGACATGAAGAGATGAAGGCTTTCTTGGAATTGAGACGAAGTGAATGCTGAACAAACTGGAGAAAGAAGGAGATGTGATGAAGCAACAAGTCCAAGATTTTGTCAGCAAAGCGGCGTTGTTCTATAACACATGCATTGAGTACATTGAAATGTGGGACCATTCAGATGATGTTAATATGTTCTCATTTGCCTTACTCAGGAAGATGCCTATTGGAGTGAAATCAAAATGGCCAATGACATGGTCTGCAACACTGTTGAAAGATGCAGCCCAGCAGATGAAAACTGACTGTTTGATCAAACCACTTGTGTTGCTAAAAACACTACTCCACAGGAGATAGAACACTGGACACAGTCTGGTACTGAAACTGGCCAAGATGGAAATATTTGAATATTTCAGATGTAGATTGACTATGATGCAATATTGCGACTAGTTCAGCTTGCATTGATGCTGCCCAGAACTAATGCACCCATTGAGCGTCTCGTTTCCTTGATGAATGATATGTGGACTGATGTCGAAACACAACTCACAACTGAAACTTTGAAATCCATGCTGATCACAATAGTGAACATCGACAGGCTGTGCTTGGACTTCCATGAACTCATCAAATCGAACAAACGAGTGTTGAAAAACCTTCACAGCACCGAGAAATACAAGTGGAAGCGAAATGAACAGACAAGCCAGCCCACAAATTGCTGTTGCAACAGCACAATAATTATTTACATAGACTAGAATCATTTGACCGAATAAAAGTATTAGTTTTGAACATTTTCTCAAGTTTATAGAGTTGAACATTTAAACACGTGTGTTCAAAATCGGTTGTTTTGCAGATTATATACAAATTGCTGGCTTTGTTTTGACATGTGGCACACCTCATCCCTAAGGGCTTTTCATCCAGAAAAAAGGAGGTCATTGTCCCAATGTATTTATCCCTCATTAGAATCATTATAGAATACAACGACCCATTTTATATGTACCTCTCAAGACATCTGCAACAACTGGAAATGCCACAGAAATACCTCACTAAAAGAATCACAGGCCTAAATCAGATGCCCTATGCTGACCGCCTTAAAAAACTCCAGTTACACTCTGTCGCATGTCGTTTACTCAGAGGGGATCTCTTCTTAACATACAAGGCCATGTCAAACCCAAAGCTGTTGGACATGCTACACTTAAATCCCAATCCTTCAGAGCCACATGCTCCAGGGATCTAAACCTTGTCATCACAATGAACAAAACACGCTAAAGGGATAGGTTCCTGACCCAGAGACTCCCCAGACTCTGGAATAGACTGCCCATACATGTCAAGCAGAGCTCTTCTTTGGCCCTCTTCAAAATGAACCTTGACGATTGGATGGGGGAAAGGAAATTCACCATGGGGATCATGTCAGTCACCCTGTTAGACAGGGGTCCAGGGAAGTAAACAAGTGTGGGAAGAAATAGCCACAGAATTGTTATGGCTAGGCTTGTATAGGCCCTAGGGCTGATAGCCTAGCACCAACCTATGAACCTATGAAACTATGAGAAATAAAAGTTAAATAACCACCATGTGAATTTAATGCTACAAGGCATGTTCTGCATGTAAGGCAGAGGGATACATGCAGGACTCTAGGCCTATAAGTAGGCTGCAGCTTAAGTGTCCCAGTTTAGGTCCTGTGCCAAAATGGTCACCTTGCTGCTTACATACACTCATGGGTTAAAAAAGTGAAACTACACTAATGAAATTGTTTTTCATAAGTTTCACTTATGGGTCAGGGATTGAAAAATGAGGGTCTATATTATGAAAACGAAAAACCCTATGAACGAATACCAAAGCATCGATCCCTATACCGTGAACCATGAAAATCCCGAATGCACTAAACAGCAAAAAAAAAAAATCGAACTGTCATAGTTGGCCAACCCCACCACTAGCTATATACTACCTACCCAAATAAAATAAATAAACCACATACATACACTAACCAAACCCTATTTCTAACCTAAAGTAAAGCACAAAACCCTACTTCTAACCTTACACTAAACCCCACATACAAAACTAACTATGCACTATCCTTAACCCCTCCCTAACCCTAAGGTCCGTAACTACCGCACACGTCCCCTACAGACATGCACCCAAACAAAACAAATAATCCACATAAATACATTTAACAAAAATCTACCTCCAACACTACTAAACCCCACATACAAAACTATCTGTGCACTATCCTTAACCCCTCCCTAACCCTAAGGTCCATAAACTACTGCACACTTCCCCTACAAAAATTTACACAAACACAATAAATAACCTACATACATATATTTAGCAAAACCCTACCTCTAACTCTACACTAAATCTAACATACATTACTTATCTAAGCACTTACGTTAACCCGCACCTTATCCTAAACTCCGTAACTATCCAACACTTACCTTATGCAGCTAATCCAAAGACGGGCCAACCATGGAAATTCAATATTTCCATTTTCCCGATTTTCGACTTTTGGTCTAAGTCCACTTCACGCTATACGGTTCGACGTTTACGTATTCGCGTAAATGTCCTTTCGCTTTCCTAATATAGACTTGAAAAATGAGCCCATTTTAAATGGAGGGTAGTATATACATTTACATGTATGTGTGGGCATGTTCATAAGTAGGTACTAGGCTATTGGCCCAAGGGCCTAAGTAAGCCTAGCCAACAAGGTTCCCTGGCTTACGCCACCCAAGAAAGTTATTTTCCTGTGCTCCTGTCAAGCAGAGCCACTGAAGTGTTCCCTGGGGTGTATTTCCTATTTCCCATCCACTTATCAAGACTTTTCTTGAAGAGTGCTAATGAGGAACTTTGACATAGCTTTATATGTTAGGCAGAGATCACCTCGGAGTAGGCGATATGCTATGGAGTAAAGCTAAAGTTTTTTGAGACAGTCAGTGTAGGGCATCGGTTTGAGGCCAGTAATCCTCTTTGTGAGATACTTCTGTGGCCTTTCCAGCTGCTGCAGATGTCTTGTGAGGTACATTCCAAAAGGGGCGTTGTACTCTATAATGGGTCTAATGAGTGTCGAGTAGAGGGGAACAATTACCTCTTTTTTCCTAGATGAGAACCCTTTTGTGATGAGGAGTGCTACGTAGAAGGATTTCCTGACTACTATGGTGATGTGATTATCAAAGGAGAGACTACTGTCCACCTGGGTCCCCAGGTCTCTTATCACACATTCGGCGTTAAGTAGACTGCCACCTATGTGGTAGTTCATGGGTACAGAGTTTTTACCAAAGGGAATGGCAATGCACTTTCTGGCATTGAGCTTGAGGCCATGGCTCTGACACCAGGCATCTGTCTCAGTGAGGCCCTTCTGTAGGATGTCCACATCATTTGGGGACTCAACTATGGCTCCTAATTTGCAGTCATTTATGAACTTTATTAGCCAAAGCCCATCTGTGTTAGCCTGTACTTCAGGGAAGTAGATACCAAACAGGAGTGGTCCCAGGACTGAACCCTGTGGTACTCCACTTGTCACTTGTTTGAAGTCAAATTTGGAGTCTGCAACGTTTACAGTGTGGGTTCTGTCAGTGAGCCAATTGGCAACTCATCTTGTTACGTAGGGATTTATACCTAGTTTAGTGAGTTTAGCTATAATTCCAGAATGGGGGATGGTGTTGAAATCCTTGGCGAGGTCAAGATAGGCTGAGTGAACCACCTTACCCTTGTCTACAGCTTTGGTGACTGCCTCAAAGAAGTCGTTCAGGTTCAGGAGGCATGATCTGCCTTTCACAAACCTGAACTGGGTGGGGTCCAGAGTTTGGAGGTTACCAATGTCTTTGTTTATGAGTTCCATGATGATACGTTCCATGGCCTTAAAGATCAGGCTCATCAGGCTAATAGAGTGATAGTTCCTGGGATCAGTGGTGGCTCCCCCTTTGTGGAGTGGGATAACTGTTGCTGTGCACCACTCAGTGGGTACAAAGCCTGATGTGAGATTATGATTGAACATGGTGCTTAGGTGGAGATCCAGTTTGTTTTGAAGTTCATGTAAAACGCAGCCTGGGATCTTGTCCGATCCCATGGATGCTGTGTTTTTGGCTTTAGAGAATGCAGCTTTTATCTTCATAGTTGTGATTACAGGAACTCTGCATTCTTCCTGTATAGATATGGGCCCTTTAGGGGGTGAGAGGGGGGTAAAGTTAGCACTGAACCTATCTGCCAGAACGTTGGCAATATCAGTTGGTTCTGTAATTTTCATGCCATTGTGCTGTAACTCAGAGCAGATCTGGGTGTTGCCATTGAGATTCTTGACATATAATGCTTTGTGGTTGTCCCTAGAATCAGTGGTTATTTTGTTTTCATAGCTAGCTTTGGAGGATCTTATAAGAGATCTCAGCTTCTTATGGAGGCTGACCAGGGAACTCCTCCACTCATGGCATTTTGCTCTCTTTTGCAACAGTTTCTTCCTTCTGTTGTAGAGTTTGTTTATGGCAGAGGACCACCGGATTGGCTTCCTTTTTTTGGAGAATAGCATCTTGGTTCTGTTTGGAATAGCATGATCCATAAACTCGTGTAAGTGCTTATAGAGTGCATCTGTGTAGGATTCAGCAGTCATAACTGTATTGTCCATTTGCATGGGTGTCATGAAGTTCACCACTTCTGTCTTAAGAAGCATGAAGTTTGCTTTGGATACATTTTATACCATGATTTCCTTAATGCGGGGTGGGGGCGAGATGTGGATATCTAGGGTGATTAGTTTATGGTCGGATCTGACCAACGAGGAATTGACTTCAGGTGTGGAACACTGGTCACTCATGTTGGCAATAACTAGGTCTAGGATATTGTTGTGATATATGTATGTATATATGTCAAAAAATGGGTAGATGTACACACTTTTCTCATTCTGCATGTGAGAGGGTAGTAAATACAGCAAACTAAACTTCCATAATCCCAACAGTTACCAGCAGATCCAATGGGATCCCAGGAGTCCCCAAATAAGTAATGATAAATAATCTCTCCAACATTTTGTGGGTCTTCGAAAGGTTTTTCTAACCAGGTGCCACACCTAACTGATTATTCACAAGGTGCCCACCTCACCTCACCTGGCTGCTGTCAGTACAAAGCAGCAGCAGCTGCAGTAACTGCAGTATGAAACCCTTCTACCATTGGCCACCTCCTGACTCTGCCAAGGAGAGTGAGTCCAGCTGACTTGCAAAGGAGCCTCTTTCTGGAGGTGGTGGTGTTGAGTCCGGGGTAGTTGGAGGCATTAATGCAGATCTGTATTTTTAGTAATTTCTTTCTAGCAGGCCTGCTGTGTTTCTTATGTATAGCTTGACTTCACTTTTTTTCTGATTGTTTTGCAATAAAAATAGCATGACACATGACTTATCAGGCCCTCTGGAATTGTTGTTTAACTGTACCCTCCAAACAGTATTCATGACTCATGAATGGAGGATAGCAACAGTCATCCCTCTGCACAAAGGAGGGCCAGCTACAGACCCTGGAAATTACAGACCCATAAGTCTCGCTAGTCTCATATACAAAACCATGGAAAGAATTATCACAGAAATTATCATAATAATCTAGTTAGCCTCCAGACACCAGACCCAACCCAATTTGGTTTCATCAAGGGAAGGTCATGCTTACTCAACATGGTGGACTTCTTTGAGAAAGTCACCAATGCAATGGATGAGGACAAACTTGTTCACACTGCCTACCTTCACCTGGCAAAGGCATTTGATACCATGCCCCACTCAGGCATTGTTGACAAGTTCAAGTGGTTAGGTACAAACCCTTATATCACCTGGTGGATATCCAAATGGCTCACAGACAGGACCCTGGAAGTTAGGATTGTGGAGTCCACCTCTACAAAGATACCATTCACAAGTGGATTCCATCAGGAATCGGTCCTGGGACCGCTCTAATTTGGCATTTACTTCCCTGAAGTCAAGGCCAATGTCAATGGCCTCTGCCTGACCAACTTTGCAGATGATTGCAAATTAGGAGCTGTCATTAAATACCACACCAACACAAATGTTCTCCAGGAAGGGCTAACACAGCCAAATAACTGCTGTAAGAGCCATGGACTAAAACTAAATGCCAAGAAATATATAATAGTATCCATTAAGAAGTTATCTACCCAGATATGTATCATATAGACAACACACCCCTTAGAGTTGACCCAGTAGTCCAGGACTTAGGGACACACATAGACAGTAATCTAGCCTTTGAACATCATGTCTGTGTTCTACATGAACTATAAAGTAAACTGTCACCACACCTGTGTGCCCTGTTCAGTCACAGCCTCACCTCAGGCTTTGTCCCTACAGAATGGTGCACTGTTACAGTCATCCCTCTCCATAAAGGGGGAGCGACTACAGACCCTGAGAATTATCACCCCATTAGCCTAACGAGTATGATATATAAGGCTATGGATCGCATCATCATAGGTTCATAGGTTCATAGGTAGGTACTAGGCTATCGGCCGTGGGGCCTATACAAGCCCAGCCAAAAAGGTACCCTGGCTTTTTCCACCCAAGAAAATTATTTTCCTGTGCCACTGTCAGGCAGATCCACAGATGTGATCCCCGGGATGAATTTCCTATTTCCCATCCAGTCATCAAGATTTTTTCTTCAAGAGTGCTAATGAGGAGCTCTGTTTGACATAGATAGGTAGCCTGTTCCAGAGCATGGGAAGTCTCTGGGACAGGAATCTATCACTCCAGCATGTTCTGTTTATTGTGGTGACAAGGTTTAGGTCCCTAGAGCGTGTAGCTCGGAGGGATTGCGATTTCTTTACGTGGAGCATGTCCAACAGCTCTGGGTTTGACATAGCTTTGTATGTTAGGCAGAGATCACCTCTGAGTAGGCGACGGAGTAAAGCTGGAGTTTTTTGAGACGGTCTGCGTAGGGCATCTGTTTGAGGTATTTCTGCGGCCTTTCCAGTTGCTGTAGATGTCTTGTGAGGTACATACCAAAAGGGGCATTGTACTCTATAATGGGTCTAATGAGTGATGAGTAGAGGGGAACAATGACCTCTTTTTTTCTGGATGAGAAACCTTTTGTGATGAGGTGTGCCACATAGAAGGATTTCCTGACTACTGTGGCAATGTGATTATCAAAGGAGAGACTACTGTCCACCTGTGTCCCAAGGTCTCTTATCACACTTTCGGTGTTAAGTATACTACTGCCTATGTTGTAGTTCATGGGTACAGAGTTTTTAACAAAGAGGATGACAATGCACTTTTTGGCATTGAGCTTGAGGCCATGGCTTTGACACCAGGCATCTGTTTCAGTGAGGCCCTTTTGTAGGATGTCCACATCGTTAGCAGTTTTGATTATGGCTCCTAGTTTGCAGTCATCTGCAAACTTCATTAGCCAAAGACCGTCTATGTTAGCCTGTACTTCAGAGAAGTAGATACCAAACAGGAGAGGACCCAGGACTGAACCCTATGGTACTCCACTTGTCACTGGTCTGAAGTCGGATTTGGAGTCTGCTACTTTCACAGTGTGGGTTCTGTCAGTGAGCCAGTTGGCAACCCATCTTGTGACATAGGTATTTATACCTAGTTTAGTGAGTTTATCTATAACTCCAGAGTGAGGGATGGTGTTGAAAGCCTTGGCAAGATCTAGATAGGCTGTGTGAGCCACCTTACCCTTGTCTACAGCTTTGGTGATTGCTTCAAAGAAGTCTATCAGGTTTAGGAGACATGATCTGCCTTTTACAAACCCGAACTGGGTGGGATCCAGAGTTTGGAGATTACCAATGTCTTTGTTTATAAGTTCCATGATGATACGTTCCATGGCCTTGCAGACCAGGCTCGGATATAGGGAATATCCAAACTCTGGATCCCATACAGTTTTGTTTTGTGAAGGGTAGATCATGCCTGCTCAAAATGATTGACTTCTTTGAGTCAGTCACCAGAGCTGTGGATGAGGGAAGGCAGTCCATACAGCCTACCTCGATCTGGCCAAGGCTTTTGATACCATTCCCCACTCAGGAATTATTGATAGAGTCACCAAACTTGGCATCAACCCCTATATCACTAAGTGGGTTGCAAATTGGCTCACAGATAGAACCCACAGTGTGAAAGTAGTGAACTCCAAGTCAGACTGCTAACCAGTCATGAGTGGAATCCCGCAGAGATTGGTCCTGGGTCCTCTACTGTTTGGCATCTACTTCTCAGAAGTCCAGGCCAACACAGAGGGACTCTGGCTAACCAAGTTTCCAGATGATTGCAAGCTGGGAGTCATTATTGACACCCCAAGTGATGTAGATATCCTACAGAAAGGCCTCGCTGAGACCAATGACTGGTGTCAAAATCATAGCCTTAAGCTCAATGCCAAAAAATGTGTCATCATCCCCTTTGAGAAAAACTCAAGTCCCAGTAATTACCACACTGATGGTGGCCCACTGAACACGGAAGGCGTTATAAGAGATCTGAGGACATAGATTGACAGCAACCACTCCTTCGCCCACCACATTGCCACTGTGGCAGAAAGTCCTTCTGTGTGGCACATCGCATTACTAAGGGTTTTGCATCCAGGAAGAAAGAGGTCATTGTCTCGCTATACTCCTCTCTCATTAGGCCAATCATCAAGTATAATGCCCCATTTGGCATGTACCTCACTAGACACATGCAACACCTGGAAAGGCCACAAAAGTACTTCATGACAAGGATTCTAGGCCTTAAACACATGTCCTACATGGACAGACTCAAAAGACTCCAGCAATTCTCTGTCTTATATCATCTATTAAGAGGTGATCTCTGCTTGACTTACGAAGCCATGTCTGACCCAGCCCTGTTAGAACTGTTACACCTAAAGAAATCCCAATCCCTCCACACCACACACTCCAGGGACCTCATTACCATAATAACAGAACATGCTGGAGGGACAGTTTCATAACCTAGAGACTGCCCATGCTCTGGGAATAGACTTCCCATACATGTCAAGCAGAATACCTCACTGGGCCTCTTCAAAGAAATCTTGATGAGTGGATGGGAAATAGAAAATTCACTCCGGGGATCACTCCAGTAGCTCTACTTGATAGAGGCACAGGGAACTAACATTGGGTGGCATGATGCCAGGGCACTTTTATGGGCTAAGCTTGTTATGGCTCCAGGCCAGTGGCCTAGTACACACTTAAAAATGTATGAACCTATGTGTCTACAGTAGTGAGGAAATCATTCTATGTTGCACAATTTATAAACAAAGGTATGGCATCTAGGTCCAAGAAAGTCATTGTTCCACTGTATTTAGCATTCATAAGACCTATCACTGAATACAATGTCCCCTTTGGTATATGTCTAACCAGAATATCCACTGACTGGAACAGAGGTCCCTCAGTAAAAGAATACTGGGCATAAGTAACATATCTTATGCAGACTGCCTCAAGACGCTATCCCTGTATTCTGCTCCTACCAGCTGTCAAGGGGAGATCTATGCCTAGCATACAGGACATTGCCAAACCCCACTCTGATGGACCTCCTGTATATCTGCAAAACAAACAGCACCAGAACTACCCATTCCTGTGATATAAATAGGACCTGCTGGAGAGACGGATATGTACCTACAGCTCAGAATTTTAACAAACTTAGAAAATAACTTTTAAATGACTTTAGCCTCCCGTATTTACAAGTGAGATGTAGCCTAAGTCTCAGAGCTTATGTGACATCACTGAGAACTCACAGAGGAGGAGGAGCTTTAGTATAAACTGCAAGCACATTTGTAAGTCAGCTACACCCATATCATCAAGGTTTGTTTCTAACCCTTAAATTACAAGTGCTACACAAGAAGATGATGCACATTTACAGACTGTTGAAAAGTAAAAGCACATACTAATTTTGCAATAATAATATGAAATTAAAAATAACCAAAAAAAAGAAATGTACCTTGCAAAGTCCCATATGCCTCATGTGGGCTCTATGCCTCCAACAGCCCTGTTCCTTTAATATACCCACTCTGAAGTTGTACAACTTGGTAGTTTATAATAACAGTCAAGACTTTTCTTGTTGCAAAGGCTGTGTAACAATGGAGCTGGAAAGGACTGCACTGCAGGCCCTTAAATAGAGGCTGTTATCATGTCTTAACCCTTCACTTTAATGCTCTTTATTGCACTTATTTTGCCATCTTTTTATTTTTCAGACAGTTTCTTATGCATGAATGTGACATTATTTCAGGCACACAAATTAACTCATGATACTGGGTATTGTGATACAACTGAAGACCATAGTTGTTCAGATGTCTGCACCATAATTCGTTGCTGAACTGAGGTGTCCAATATGGCTGTTATGAGGTAGTCAGTGTAGGACACATGGACTTTGTACAGGTAACTGACAGTTTGTAAAGATTTGGCAATCAGATTTGATAAATGGGAATGTCTCAAATTTAGACAAACTAGCAAAAAGCCTGGTAGCTCTGAGACCCACAAGGAGTGACTTGGATCTTGAAGAATGATTTATCTATATTTAAGAAAATAATCCTAAGACCTTCAAGTGGAATAAAACATGCTATAAAACAGACATGAAAGAAAAACAGAAAAATGTTCAATGGCGATATAAAAAAGTCACTGCACCAGATACGGCAAAGAAAATTATAAACTAAGTAATACAACACAGTGCTGAAACAGACTTCATGCACAAAGCACAACAGTACTAGTGAAAATGGGATAGATTCACAGATGATGAACAGCACTGAATGTTTTACTTGAACTTGAAATTTACAGGGATTCAGTTGCTGTTAACTGAACATTAAGGCCTACAACTGCTTTAACGTTGTGATTCATATAAATAGTACCACTGAATGGTGCATTAACGTGGAAGGAACTCAGTGCATAATGCATGATACTAAAGGACAATGTAATCATAACTCTCAGCTGTACACATTTTTGCAGAATATCCAGATTTCTTGCCTTATATTTTTGGTCTGTTCCTAGTAAAGTTTGTGGTTTTCTAGCAAGTTACTGAAGGTTGAAGTTATTAAATAATGACAGACATTTTAGTTTCATATCTCATATCCTTCTTAAAATGCTTGCTACTGCAATACCTGTTATTCTATCACCTTTCTAAGTTTTGTAACAGCAATACTTAAAATCTGTCCCTGATTTTGGGCCCTTGTCCCCCTATTATTTTTGCCTTTGTCCAAATTTCTTAGGTTCATAGGTTCATAGGTTCATACTAGGCTATCTGCCCGAGGGCATTTACAAGCCTAGCCCATAGTTTTGTGTTCCTTACACCACCCCCTATGGGAAACTATACCCATATATTTTTATGTGCTCTGTTGACTGAGAGACACTGGTTTCTTCAGCTAATAGGTTGAGTGGTATTTTAATGCATTCTGCTCTGGTCTATAGAATCACAGAATGTTTCAAATCACCCCTTCCTCTAACTACAGACCATCCCTTCAGCCTCTCCAGACATTGAAAAAGTACTTTGGTCATCTCTGGTTAGTCCTGGGATGCATGGGGGTGTGAGATGTTATGCTTATTAGTTTTCTCCCGGATGTGCAGTCAATGATTTGTGTTTTATTCTTCTCAATCCTAACTGAAGTTTCTTTCCCAGAACTAGTAGAACATACATACTGGTTTGTACATACATACTGGTTTGTACATACATACTGGTTTGTATTTGCTTATTTATACAGGCAAGAGACTGCAGTGTGAGAATTTCAGGAAGTAATATATAAAAGAGGTCACTCAGCAGATGAATGAAGTATTATTTTACAAAAAGTGTGACAGATGATTGTTAATAAAGAAACTGTGTATTCAAAAATAGGCACAGGACATATAAACAACATGGTAAAATAATAAAAGAACTGAGTGATGAGTGAAAAATAAGGATAATCTACAAAAATAAGATCTCTGCCTTAATGATCTGGAACAGTTAGTTTGGCCAAGAGGTCCCTGTGTGACACAAATACATGCATTTCTTCATGTAACCAAAAGTAATTCCATTCCATAATAGATTTGTACTGCAAATCCTTGCTGTATACCTGTATCTGTTTGTTGCACAAACTACTTACCTGCTTGACAAATTAAAAATAAATAAATAAGATCCATCAATACAATAAAGCAGACAGTCTCATTCAAGGTGAACTGTAAACTTGGAAAAACCTTCCTCACAGGGATGTAAGAGATTGGCCAGGGTAAAAGTGATTGCAAAATGGGCTGTTGGGAGTTGCTACTGTACATTTTTAGTGCTTGCCCTCAGCTGGGAGTTGGCATAATAGCTAAGGTGTTTACTTTGCAGACAAAAGGTGCAGGGTTTGATTCTCAAATGGGTAATTAACCTGACTTAAAACATCCCACAAGGTCAGTTAGCCAAGTATAAACAAAGGTCCATTTAACCTGCGAGAGTATGATGTATTCCTGACTAATCTCTTTAAATCATTTTTTGAGGGAAGATCTATTCCTGGCATACACGGCATTCTCAGACCCTACTCTGATGGACCTCCTGCATACCCACAAAACAAACAGCAGCAGAAATACCCATTCTAAAGACTTAAACCTTGCCTGTGATATAAACAGGACCTGCTGGTGAGGCAGGTATATACCCAGAGACCACCCTGTCTGTGCAGCAGGCTCCCTGTCCATATATAGCAGAGTTCCTGCCTAACCCAATTCAAGAGTAACTTGGTCAATGGAATGGGAAACAGGAATTTCATCCCTGGTTTGGCACGTATGTCTCTAATGGACACAGGCAGCCTGTAAATGGTTCATCTCCCAGGCCCCAACTTGTAAATATTTCATCTTTCAAGCCCCTGCTTATACTTCTCAAGGGTACCAGAACTTGTCAGAGATTTAGGATGTACCTATGAACCTATATGCTGATTCTATGCTGCTAACACTTCTCATGAAGGCTTAGCTGCTTTTTTATGATATGTCTGTTCCTGGCAGTAATGATGTTGTTCTGTTTGCTTTCTATAAGTAAGTCTTTATAAGATACTGTATATAATATTTAGGAAAGGGGGTACTGGGTGTCTGTTTACAGTTCTGCTTTAGGGTGCCTTTAGCAAAAATCCTGTGGCACCGTGTGTAGAGCTTTGGAGTGCAGTACAGATGGTCCTGGGTTCTACTACAGAACATGCAAACTTTATTAAACACAACTTCTATGGGATCAGATGACATCCCAGGCTGTGTTCTACATGGGTTAAAACAGAAATCAGCATCACCATTGAGCACACTTTTCAATCACAGCCTAAGCACTGGCTTTGTCCCAGAGGAATGAAAAACAGCTACCTTCATCCCTTTACACAATAGGGATTCATCGACAGACCCAGGGAACTATAGACCCATTAGCCTGACCAGCCTTATCTGCAAGGCCATGGAACGAATCATTATGGACCTTATTAACAAAGCTATAGGAAATTTCCAAATGCAGGACCCCATCAGTTTGGCTTTGTCAAGGGGAGATCATGCCTGTTAAATTTGGTTTACTTCTTTGAGACAGTCACCAAAGCTCTAGACGAGGCAAATCTATGCATACAGCCTACCTTGACTTAGCCAAGGTTTTTAACACAATCCACCACTCAGGCATCATTGATAAACTCACCCAGATGGGTCTCAACCCATATATTGTCAGGTGGGTTGCAAACTGGCTCAATAATAGAACTCATACAGTCAAAATAGGGGACTCAACCTCCTCCAGCAGATCTTTAACCAGTGGTGTTCCACAGGGATCGGTTCTAGGAGACCCCTACTGTTCAGAATCTACTTGTCTGAAGTAAAGGCTAAAACTAAAGGACTGTGGCTAACAAAGTTTGCTGATGACTGCAAACTGGGAGTGATCATTGAAACTCCTAGCGAAGTCAACATCCTGCAAGAAGGTCTTACTCAGGCTAATGACTGGTGCCAAAGTCATGGTCTTAAACTTAATGCAAAAAAATGCATTATCATCCCCTATGGAAAAGATGATGTTCCTGCAAACTACCACATCAATAGCAATACCCTAAGCACATAGTCAGTGGTGACAGATCTTGGCAGACAGATTGAGAGCAACCTTAACTTTGATCACCATCTCTCCACAGCAGTAGGAGGGGTATTTTATATTACTCACCTCATAAGTAAGGGCATTGCCTCCAGAAAAAAAAGAGGTTATAACTCCCCTGCACTCTTTCCTCAATAGGCCAATAATAGAGTACAATGCTCCTTTTGGTATGTTCCTTTCCAAACAACTGCATCAAATGGAGAGACCAGAAAGGCTCCTTACGAAGAAAATTCAGGGTCTTCAAGATGTGTGTTATGCAGACAGACTGAAATCATTGCGACTTTAATCTGTGTCAAACAGACTGCTCAGAGGTGACCTGTGCCTTACAGTAATGTCTGACCCAGCTGCACATTCACAAGTCAAATGGCTCATGGGTCACGCACTCAAAGGACCTTAACCTGGTATGTGACATCAACAGAACTTGCCAGAGAGACGGATTTGTCTCATAGAGTTTACCTCACCTTTGGAACGAGCTTCCTATTCATGTAAAACTAAGCCCCTCATTTACCCTATTTAAGCGCAATTTGGACAACTGGATGGATAAACAGAAATTCACCCCAGGGGTTCCAGCTATGTCTCTCTTGGACAGGAGCAATAGGCGCTGATTTTAGTGTCTGCTTGAACCAGACACCCTTATGAACATGGGTTGACTCGTCTAGGCTAGAAAGGGACCTGAGGCCATTAGTCTAGTAATGTCCTATGACCTATGATCCTGTGATCCCCCTGGTGTCATAGGATGAGATGATGGACAAAAGCACTTATCATAAATTAAAGCTGAGTTATTCTGGTGAGTAAGCCTATTTGAGTTTGTTTCTTCAGTACCTTCACAGAAGAGGAATTAACACCTGAAGTTTTGGACTGTTTATTACTGTTGCTTAATATCGTAATGTTTAATTGTTTTTATTTTTCATTTTTCACAAATAACAAGGAACTGAAATCAGGCCTCTAACTTAACACTGGGGACAGCTATATCCTTGCATCACTGTTATGGCTTTTAACAATTTCAAAGCGGAGACAGCAAAACAAATAGCATATTCAAAGGGGTATTTGATACTTTTGTCAATGCATTGCTAGGAAGCGGCTGGGTACATTAATAAGAGTGATTGCTGATGACAAGAGCAGAAGCCCCACTCCATCCAGACAGGTACTAATTCAAGAATAGGAGATAATCCTAACACGGTCCATGTTACTGGTCAGGACATTATTGGAATTCTGTGTACAGGTTTACTGCCCTTTCCAGGTAAAGTAGCTAAAACTATCTGAGATGATGCAAAGGAAAATGACAACAATGACAAGAGAGTTTGGTAGAAGGAGAACAAAAGGAATGTGGACCTGAGCTTAGTCACCCCTGAGGTCAGAAAGGAGAATTATATACCTGCAGAAAATAGAAAGAGACACGACTGCAGACTTAATCCCAGCAGCAAGAACAAAGAGGGAACAACAACAGCTAGCACAAACCTCAGTCCAGATGCAAAGAAACATTTTTACAGAAAGGCTGGTAGGTTCATGGAATACATAGACCAGCTGGTGCAGAGGAAAGGAGAGGAAACATTAACATTAGCTGCGCAGTGCAGGCCTGCTATTTGGCCTTGTGTTTTTGGGCATCCTGAATTTAGCTTTCGATTAATACTACTTCTTAGGAGACAGTTTGGGATTAATACTACTTCTTAGGAGACACCTTGGGAATATTACTACTTCTTAGGAGACAGCTTTTGATTAATACTACTACTTAGGAGACATCTTGGGATTAATACTACTTCTTAGGAGACACCTTGGGATTAATAATACTTGTTAGGAGACAGTTTGGGATTAATACTACTTTTTAGGAGACACCTTGGGAATATTACTACTTCTTAGGAGACACCTTGGGAATATTACTACTTTTTAGGAGACAGTTTGGGATTAATACTACTTCTTAGGAGACAGCTTGGGATTAATACTACTTCTTAGGAGACACCTTGCGATTAATACTACATCTTAGGAGACAGTTTGGGATTAATACTACTTCTTAGGAGACATCTTGGGAATATTACTACTTCTTAGGAGACAACTTGGGATTAATACTACTACTTAAGAGACACCTTGGGATTAATACTACATCTTAGGAGACAGTTTGGGATTAATACTACTTCTTAGGAGACAGCTTGGGATTAATACTACTTCTTAGGAGACAGTTTGGGATTAATACTACTTCTTAGGAGACAGCTTGGGATTAATACTACTTCTTAGGAGACAGTTTGGGATTAATACTACTTCTTAGGCAACACCTTGGGAATATTACTACTTCTTAGGAGACATCTTGGGAATATTACTACTTCTTAGGAGACAGCTTTGGATTAATACTACTACTTAGGAGAAAGCTTGGGATTAATACTACTGCTTTGCTCCCAGGGAGTGAAGGAACAGAGGGGCACTGATTCCTGCTGGGCACTGATTGGGCAGTGTATACTGGTCTTCACTGAGTGGTCTGTTCCAGTTTTGGTGAGAACCTTTTTAGGGCCTTTGTGCAGCTTGATTTTCTCTTGTGTCCAGCTGCTGCAGGTTCAATCCAGGTTATCTTTCATGGGAAAACTGTAACAAGTGTTCAGGCAATAAACAACTAAAAAACACATAGGTGCTGCACCCACCTCTGCCCAGATCAGTAAGCAAGCATTACTGAAATGGTCACATTGAGGTTATGTAGAAATTGTCTCATATTTAGTGACAACCACCTACTGCTTAACTAAACTGCCACAGTGTGTATGAGAGATGTAGTTATATAATTTTATTGGAGGTAAAGGTCTCTCTCATAAAGCCACTACAAATTGGAAACCAGCTGTCAGTAACACACAGTACTGCACTATACCTGTTGCACACAATGCAGGACAAACAAATAAACCTACAAATGCTTGCGTCTTTTTAAAGTAACTTACCTAAACCACAAAGACATCCTAAATGTAACCTATGAAATAAGTACCCTCAGCAACCTCACATATGGGCTCACCAGGCTGTATAAGAAGAAGGTCATAGGTGCCAGGATTTCCTACATCACCGATGCAATAAAGTCTTGCACCACGAGGACATTAATGACACAGCCATAGTATACATGGGGTAAAAAATTTGAGATATACCTCCCTGAACTATATGAAGAGAGATGCGATGGAGCTCTCAGAATACGTGTATAAGGCAGCCATGAAACTTGCCTTGAGCAGCATTTTACCATCACCAAGAATGATACCAGAATACATACAAAAATTATTAATTTCAACAATCGGTTTAGCTTCTAGTGTCACTGAATGGGTTCCAATATGCATATCAGCATGGAAGGTGATGGCAGATAGTGATGGTCTGCACCTCTCATCCCAAAGCTTTGCATATTGGCTAAAGCCTTGTCCACCCATATAGTGCCTTGTTAGGCAATGCCAGTCTTCAAAAGCATCTGGCTTGACCAAACAAAATCCAAATAACATAAAGGTGCTGCTGCTGAATGCTAGAAGTCTCAACAAAAACTATCTCTTCCTACATGCACCATGGCTATACATGTGTCATGACATAAATGTGGTTCAAGACCACTGAGAGCACCCATCAGTCCCGGATTTTAACAACTACCACATGTTCAGGCCCACCACACTAGACAAAGGCACTAAAAGTAGTGATGTCTCTACATTCATAAAACAAAATCTCACCTACAAGATTGTCACACAGAGTAACAACCTGGAATTCCTCACATCAGGCTTACCATTAACAAAACTTTGGACCCCTATATGTTCCCTTTGGCCCCTTTGGACATCCCCTGTAACTTTCACATTGACAACACACATCCTGAAAAATCAATCTGGCTATGGACCTAGGAAACTACATTGACAACAAACTGGCATTCAATCAACAGGTATCCACTATAGTAAGAATGCCTTTTTTCATTGTGCAGCTTATTAGTAAAGGTATGCCATCCAGGTCCAGAAATGTGATCATGCCACTGTAGTCATCACTTATTAAACTGACCATAGAGTATGATGTCCCTTTGTTACATGCCTGCCCAAATGCTTAACACAACTTGAATAACCAGATTGCTTTCTCGGCAAGAAAATAAAGGGCCTAAATCATAACATCTACACTGATCATCTAAAAGCCTTGTCATTGTTCGTGGTAACATAAAAGGTACTGAGGTCTGATCTCTGCCTTGCATACAGACTCTCAGCAGATTCAACCTAATGATCTACTGCACATGTGAAAATTTAATGGTGGCATAAACACCCATTCAAGACATCTTAATCTCTTGTACAACATACATATAACATGTTGGAGAGAAAGATATGTATGACAGTGAATAGCACTCTTTGAAATCATCTTCCTCTCCACACAAAGGAAAGTACTTCCCTTACTCTTTTCAAACATAATCTGGATAAATGGATGGGAAACAGCAAATTCACTCCTAGTTTAGCACCCTTGTCCCACAGGGTTAGGGGTAACATAAATATTCTACACTGTTCTTGGTTATTTCTAATTAAATTTCAAGGAAATGCAGGGCTAGGCTTCTGAAGATGCTCATGGATTAGTAGCTGAGGTAATATGTTTTAACCTAATATAAGGGCAAAAAACTAACATGGTAATATAAGTCTGGGCTTCATAAGATCCTCGTAGATCAATAGCGCCTTGTAAGTATCTATGAACCTATAGAAATCAGATGAATTTTTCTGCCATCACAGGCATGAAGTTGTATGGATACTGGTTAATAATGCACATGTCTCAAGTGCACCATTTATGTTATTGCTTTTACAGATGTGTCTGTATATACTGTATAGATGGATAGGATCATAGGAAGTTATTATGCTAATGACCCTAGGGTCTTTACAAGCCTAGCCAAGTTCTACCCTTATTTCCAGCATCAGCACCTATTTCCCTTGTCCAGGAGAGACACATGTAGAACCACTGGGATGAATTTAAGGTTATCTATCCAATTGTCCAGATTGCATTTGAAAAGGTGCAATGAGGTGTCTCATTGACATGAAATGGGAGTCTGTTCCAAAGGTGTGGTAACCTCTGGGAGACAAATCTGTCCCTCCAGCAGGTTCTATTAATGTCACGTACCAGGTTAAGGTCTTTAGAATGAGTAACCCGTGTACCATTTGACTTGCAGAAAAGCACCATTTCCTATAAAGCTGGGTCAGAGATTGCCTTATATGCAAGGCAGAGATCACCCCTGAGTAGTCTGTATGATCAGAATAAAGTGAGAGTGACTTCAGATGATCCACATATGACAGATGCAGAAGACCTTGAATTTTCCTTTTGAGGGACCTTTGTGGTCTCTCCAATTGCTGCAGGTGCTTTGAAAGGTACATACCAAAAGGGCCCTTGGTACTTGATTATTGGCCTGATGAGGGAAGAGTACAGGGAGGATATAACTTCTTTTTTTCTGGATGCAATGCCCTTACTTATGAGATGAGCAATAGAGAATACCCTTCTTACCACTGTGGAGACATATTGGTCAAAGGTAAGGTTGCTGTCAACCTGAGTGCTCAGATCTCTCACCACTGAGTGCTTACATTTGTGTTGCTATTGATGTGGTAGTTAGCAGGAACTTCGCTCTTACCGGAAGGGATGATAATACATGTTTTTGTATTGACTTTAAGGTCACGACTTTGACACCAATCATTTGTTTGTGTAAGACCCTCTTGTATGATGTAGACATCATTTGGAGATTTTATGACCACTCCCAGTTTGCACTCATAAGCAAACTTTGTCAGCCACAGATGTTTAGTTTTTGCTTGTACTTCAGAGAAATAGATTCCAAATAGTAGAGGCCCCAGGACGGATCCCTGTGGAACACCACTGGTTACAGGTCTGCTGTTGGAGGTGGATTCCCCTATTTTAACTATATGTGTTCTATCAGTGAGCCAGTTAGCGATCCATCTAACGATAAAAGGGTTGATGCCTAGCTGTGTGAGTTTGTCAATGATGTCTGAGTGGGGGATAGTGTTTTTTGAGTGTGTTTTGCAAGGAACAGTGAGCCTCTTTACCTCTTCATTTTAAAATATATTTGATACTGATATGTTCATTTAAGCCTGGGGTTTTATTGGTAACCAGCATTAATTTCAAGGAGACCACTTTTCTTTCAGGATTACCATTGAAATTGTCTCCCCTTTTGCCCAAGCATATTTGTTCCATAACTTTACATTTGGATTTCTTAAGGTTTTCAAAAGTCAAAACACAGCTGTATGGGGAATTATTGGTGTCTTCATTTTTAATGGCCAAAAGATGTTTATATATATATATATATATATATATATATATATATATATATATATATATATATATATATATATATATATATATGTATATATATATATATATATATATATATATATATTGTCAAAGGAAAAATATACTTTAAAATGATCAAAACATGGTAGGTTCAGGTTAAGGCACTTTAATCTTGCAGCAAGGAGACAAAAACGTGCTAATACAGAGTTTGTCTAACTAGAAACAGGAAATACTTTCATTTTATACACTTTCTAATAAGACATTGCCTACCAAGCTGACGTTACAAATCACAAGTATTTTCATCATCATTTACTAATAATTGTTCTCATGAAATTCTGCTGATTTATCAAATTTTGTAACCTTGATGGTTATGTACCAAACTTAACTGTAAGTAGCGTCATTTGCCAAGACGGTCCTAGCTTTTTGGTACCACCAGAGTTACCGGTCATTTTGACTAATGTTGAAAATGACTTTAAAGTATACAACTACTCTACAGTTAACATAACCCAAGACCAAGTGGAACTTTTTGCAAAAGGTCACACGTACGTCCCTAACCAAAAGTTGGATTTAGCTCGAACTATCCTAGATATTAAACTGTTTACTAGGAAACTAAACTTGAATTTATTGTTCTTTGGTAATTCTACTTCTAATGTAAACCCTTATAGAATTCCAAGTGTCTTTAACCCACCACTGCATCCATTATTAAATATTTTCGAACAACTATGCGAACTTGACATTCGTCAAAAGTTTAAGTTCGGTCATAATTTTCCTTCATTTGCTAACAACATTAAAGCTGAGAAGGAATGTATAGACAGCATTAGATTTAATAATGTTAGAATATGTAAACCAGACAAGGGTGGGGGTTTAGCTATTTTTCACAAAGACAATTATGAGTCAAGAATGTTCCAACTCTTGGATTGTCCCTCTTACTCACTTAATTCGAGATCCGAAATTAATGGCGCTTATAAAACCATAAAGGACAGTATTGAAGAGATGTTCATTGAAGGCCGAATTGACCAGAACACCTTCAACTTCATGAGTACATCTTACCCAGGATTTCCCTACTTGTTTGGAATACCTAAATTGCACAAGGATGTTGTCAACCCTCCAATGCATCCACTCTGGGACGGTAGAGGATCATCGACGTACCCTTGTGCAAAAGTGGTAGATGTCATTCTACAGAAATACTTGGTGAAAATCAACCACATATGTAAAGATTCTTGGTCTTTTCTTGACAACATTAAAAATCTCGCCTTTAGCAGTAACTACAACTTCCTCACGGTCGATGTTAAAGACCTGTATACATGTATACCACACGACATAGCTTTGGAATGGGTCAGTCAATTTATGAGAAAGAATGGAGGTGAAAATGTTAAGATATCTTTAGTCAATGAATTATTGGTCTTGATACTTGAGAACAACTACTTCATGTTTGCTGACAACTTTTATCTACAACATGTTGGCATCACCATGGATTCACCTTGTGGGGAGAGTGTAGCTAATTCAGTAATGGCCAACTGGGAAGACCTCTTTGTCTTTAATAATTGTAGCTTTAGTGACAGGTTCATTTACTACACCCGCTACCTCGACGACATCTTTATAGTAGTAGACGGTGACGCCACAGTCAGTGAACAAATTGTAGATTATTTGAATGCGACTACTAATTTTCTCCAGTTCACGTCTACTTTTAACACCATGTCCATTGCCTATTTGGACATTCAGCTGAAGAAAAACATTGAACTTCAGAGACTTACAACTAGTATTCATAGAAAGAGTACTTACTCAAACTCTTTCTTGCATTATACAAGCTGTCACCCGTATCATCAAAAGCGAGCTGTGGTCAAAGGCCAACTAGTCAGAGCAGCCGTGTTACGCTTAACCAGGATTTCCTCGATGAATGTACTTTTCTTAAAAACATGTTCCTTCATTGAGGATACCCTGACAGCTTGGTCAGCAACATTGTAGAAGAAGTGGTCCAAAAACGTGATAAACACATTTATAAACCTATTCTAGACGAGGTCCACTTTGACCAACATACTATTCTTGACTTAGATCCATATCCTTCTCAAAGATCTAAATCCATTTCTGACCCACTTAACGAAAGCTCCATGTTTATAACAACTTACAGTGCAAACAGTAGGGATTGTCTTGAGATTTTATACAAAAATTGGGCGGTACTTATGACTGATCAGGGTTTGTGTCAGAAATTAGGGATCAAACCTAAAGTGAATTTTAGGAGAGCAAAAAACTTAAAAGACTTGTTTGAGTGTCAAAAGAGACCTATAAGTAGAGTAGTGGGTATGTATAAATGTCAAAGTTGCAATTTTTGCAAGTATATTACAGAATCTAACAGGTTCAAACTTGAAGACTATACTTACAACTTGAAATATAGGGTCAATTGCAACTCAAAAATGGTGGTTTACCTGGCCCAGTGCGCAAGTTGTCTTGCATTTTATGTAGGCAAGACGGAGCGCCGTCTCTGAGACTGCATTTACGAGCATTCTTATGCAATTAGAAAAAATAAACATGACAATGCTCTAGCAAAACATATCTCTCTTTTTCCCAACCATTCCTTCAAATTCATGGTCATCGACCAGATTATAGCAAGTGAAAGAGGTGGTCCAACAGGTTTTAAATTAGAGGAATTAGAACTGCTTTGGCAGATTAGACTTAATGCCTTCAACGCCCCTGGTCTCAATGAAAACTGCTCAATAAACAGCATTTTGAAAATCAAGAGTCTATGTAGATGACAACTTTGTACAGGTCTATTGTTAGTAGACTTTTCATCTGGTAAATGCTTGTGCACTTACTAATTTCTTAGTTTCTTAGTTTTTTATTCACTTAAGCCTTTTATAATGTCATTACTTTTAAATATGTTTAAACATTTGTAACTTTTTACTGTTTCTTATAGTCAATATTATATAATTACATTTTTGTCTTTAGCTTTTCTGAAGTCAAAGTTATATTAATTTAATAGGTGTGGTTTTGACAAAATAATTTTAGTAACAAATGCTAACGCATCACTTTTTGTTGCTGCTATGAATTTGTGGCTGCCTTTTTAAAAAACAGTACGTAGTAGTTCATTGCTTAATTGTTTAATTGCTTTTTGCCTGTTGATTGGGTTTTCCTTGTAACTGTGTGTATATATAGCAAGCCTTTTTTAGAAGTAATTGTCTGAAGAAGTCTGTGTCATTAAACCAGACAAAAAGCGCTTTATTTTAACAAACTTTAATAAATTTCCTTATATTTTTGGTCGTTTGAAGTACCGTTTTTCCTGCTCCGTTTCAGCTGTGTTGGTTTACTGATGTCATATAACCTTGCTTACAGTCTACTGTTTGGAAAAATCGCTTATGATAGTTTGGTAATCCTAAAACTAAGGAAGATGCTATCAGTTGTTTCAGTTTGCAGAAAGCTGATTCTGCTTCTGGTGTCCACTGTAATAAATCCTCTGCTGCCATTGGCTTTTTGAATATGAAATTAGTCAGCGGAGCAGATTCCAAAGCATAATTTGGTATCCAACTCCGACAAAAATTTGTAGTTCCCAGGAAGGACATCATTTCCTTCTTGGTAGTTGGTCTAGGTGCTTGTAATATTGCTGTTTTTCTGTCTTCATCTAATATTCTGCCTTCTTTGGATATTACATATCCCAGGTATTTAACCTGTTTTTTCCAAAGTTGCAGTTTGTTTTTGTTTACCTTGTGTCCCTGAGTAGCTAAAAATTGTAATAATGCTATGGTATCCTCTCTGCATTCTTGCTGGGTGGGGGCTGCCAGCAGAATGTCATCTACATAAAGTAAAATCTGACTACCTTTCGGTGGGATAAATCCCGCCAGGTTACTTGCCATTTCCTGTGCAAATATCATTGGACTTTCACAATATCCCTGTAGTAGTCTCGTATATGTATACCTTTCCCCTGAAATGTAAATACAAACCAATGTTGGCTGTCTGGGTGTATCGGTATAGAGAAAAATGCATTGCTGATATCTACCACAGAAAAATACTTCTGTTGAGGTTTCAAATCATTCAGTAAGGTGTGTGGATCTGGCACCATTGGTGCCCTGGATATAACTGCGTCATTCACAGCTTGTAAATCTTGGACCATACGCCATTCCTCGTTTGCTTTCCTTACAGGAAATAAGGGTGTATTACATGGTGAATCAGGAGATTCTATTAAGACTCCTTCCTTAAGTAAGGCTGTTATTATAGGTTTGATCCTTATCTTTGCATCCTTTCTTAAGGGATACTGTCTTTTCTGAGGCCTAAATGCTGATTTTGGCATAATAGTAACTGGTCCTGCTGTGCGAATAAGTCCTACATCTGATTTCCCTGTTGACCAGAGCGTCCCTGGTGTGTCTCGCAAGGCTTTTTCCTCTTCCTCCAGTAAGAGTAATACTCAGCTATCCTCACTTGCCTGTGAGTGTACAGCTGGGTGTGTCTGTGTTATCCAATTCAATTTCTGCTTCTGTACTCCCTGTTCAGAGAGTTCTAACTCTGTCTGTTTTTCCCACCTTGTGACTTTTTCTCCTAAGTCTGCCCACTTCAAATTTCTATTTTTAGTTAAGCTTACATGTGGTAATCGATTAGATTTGTAAAGTGCTAAAAATTCCTGGGGCAATGAACAGCTTATTACAGTTTCTCTCTGTGTCCCAGTACACATTTCATAATACTAACCTATTAGCATGGTTTTTAAACAACTCTTGCTCAAATTCTTTATCAGGTCCTGGTCTGTTACAGTAATATAAAGTACAATGCAACAAATGCTGTTTGTCAAGTGTCAAGGGAGGGGGATTTACTGATGGCTACGTTCATCAGTTCTTCGGTTACTGCCCCTGGACCAGTCGTGACTAAGTCCTGGCTGTACCAATAATATGTTTCACCCTCTGGTCGCACTACAAAAGTATCCATTTGTCGCTGTGCTTCCATACCCTGCATAGTTGGAACTACAGCTATGCCAAATATCTGCATCACGTCTCTGCCCAAGAGATTCACTGGACATTTTGCAGAAACAACAATTTTGCTTTTCTGGGTCATTCCTGAAACAGGGTCAGTTATTGCTATGTCATGGGAGAGTGGCTCCCGATACAGCTGTCCATTAGCTGCTTTCACTAGTATGTAATCTGGTGATTCCGAATCTTCTGGTAGTTTGGAAGGATGTATCAGGGTCCGTGAAGCCCCTGAGTCACACAGAAATTTGACTTCCCTCCCCTCTACCAGAAGCGTAACTTCCAGTTTTGTGTCTGCTAAGTAGAGCTCTAAGCTCAATAATGCTAAGTCTAAAATTTCATTTTCTTCATCGTCTATGAATTCATGTACATCCTCTATCCCTTCTGTCACATCCTCTACCCTTGCTACCACATTTGCATTTGCCTTTTCCTGTCTATTCTTATCCAATGATTCCTGACTATCATATAGTCATTCCTCACCCTCCTTATCTTCCGTAGTTACCTTCTTATTTAGCCTGCAATCCCTTGCCAAATGTCCCTTTTTCCCGCATTTAAAACATTCACCCCTTTTTTTTCTCTCTTCAAAGTCTTCTGATCGTTTATCAGATTGTTTGTTTCCCTGGGTATTTTTCTTACCCTTCTTCCCAGTTTGTACTACAAAAACTTCTGACCCATCTTCTACTGCAAATACTTGAGCTTTCTTTTTCTTTTTATTATTAAAATGCCTTTCGGCATGTCTTGCATATTCAAATAATGACTGTAATCTACTTGTACGATGATCTACCATGTGCTTTGTAATTAAGCTGCTAATGGGAGTAATACTGCCTTTTAAGAACGCATTCTTTAGCTGTTGCTCATATGGGGAATCATGTGTTTGATCTTCAGGTACCTGCATTCCACAATGGTTATTAAAACATTCTAATAATCTAGCATAATATCTATCAACAGTTTCACCTTCTTGTTGTATGCACTGATTAATGCAAGTCCAATCAGCCCTAGGCTTCCATTTCTCAGAGATTCGGTCTGTCAGACCTTTCACTCTGTTGTCCAGTTCTGCATTACTATGTGGGAGTGGTCTAAGCTCTGCGTCACGGGGATTCCAGTTGCCACTGATCATATGCCAATCTGGACCTACAATTTGTCTAACTACTTTTTCTACTTCTTCTCCATTCAAATGATAACTTAACCTCATGCCCAGTAAGTCATCTAAGAATTTTCTAAAATTAACTTTTGGATGGGGAATTCCCTCTGTGGCTTTCCGGATATCTTCCGGTGTCCACGGTCTATATACTAGAAGAGTCGGATCCTGTCCTGCCTGTGGATTAGGAACTTCTATGAGTGGACATATCTCTTCCTCACTCATAGCTCGTGAATTTTTATTTATTTCATATAATTCAATATCCCCTCTCAAGTTGCGTGCTCAAGACTTGGTCTCGATAGGATCCTTGACAAACGGTTTTGTTTTTGCAGGAACAGCTGGGTATAGCTGAGGTGGATCAGCTTGTCCACTCGCTTCATATTCCAGTAAGGGATGCGGAGGGGGCGGAGGAGGGGCTGTTGCTATTACCAAGTTATTATCTTCTTTGTCTAAGAACATTGCTTTTGAATTTTTAATTTTTTGTTCCCTGCAATTTGCTTCCTCAAGCCACCTGTGTGCCTGTGGGACTCCTAATTGCTGTTGCTTTTCTAGCTGACCTTTCGCGTCTGTTTTAAGTTGTCTGACAAGTTTAATAAGTGAAGATTTATCTAAATTACCATCAAATTTGTATTTATCAACACATTTTGTATAATACTTAACATTATCGGCATGCTGTAACTGCATATATTTTGCGTCTTCGGTTAGGGGCGGGTCTCGGGAACTTTTCGTGCACTGATTTCCCATGTTGCCTTAGCTAAGCTAAAAATTGTTACGTAACCCTTCTTATCATGCGGTACCACGATTTTACACCTTTTCACAGTTTATCTAGAAAAACTGTCTACCTATTCTGTTTCCCTGATCTATGACAAGACAGTAATCTTTTTGTCCCTGATCTGCGCATGCAAATCTCCCTGACAAAACTGTTCTGTAACTAGTCCCTGATCCAAAACAGAAAAAAGGTAAATTCCTCCTTACCTGACCCTCCGTGAGTTGATCCACCGGAATGTTGACTCGTCCTCCAATCCCAGATCAGAAACAATGGCTGGTCTCTTTCGAACGACAATTCAGTCGGAGGCCTTTCAAAACAGAAGAGCCGATGTGGCCACTTCTCCGTACGGGTACATGCCACCGGGCCCAATTCTGACCTAGGCCTATAGTGAGAGGTACTTTCCGGTCTGAAGGACCAAACTGTCAAAGGAAAAATATACTTTAAAAATGATCAAAACACGGTAGGTTCAGGTTAAGGCACTTTAATCTTGCAGCAAGGAGACAAAAACGTGCTAATACAGAGTTTGTCTAACTAGAAACGGGAAATACTTTCATTTTTATACCCTTTCTAATAAGACATTGCCTACCAAGCTGACGTAACAAATCACAAGTATTTTCATCATCATTTACTAATAATTGTTCTCATGAAATTCTGCTGATTTATCAATTTTGTGAGAAACTTCCTAAGGAAAACAACGTGGCCTTGGTTACCACCGGTTAGATACATGCAATGTTACCATTCAAGGTACTATGGTTAATTCAAGCACAAAGCGAGCAGTTCATTTTTCTAATAATCCTTTGTCTACACTATCTCTAAGCTTCTGCAGCTGCACATGTTCTCATACTTCGAACAGAGCTGATTGTTTAGAATCATTGCTTTTACAGGCTATAGCATTGTTCATTCATTCTCTCCTGACCTAGCAGATAAGCACCTGCTTCTCAAGTACATTTCCAAAAGGCATAAACATGAATATTGCTGTGCTAGCAATTACTAGGTCAGAGGGCATCTTGCAAGTTTCAGAAAGCACACTGCAGTTTCAAAAAGCATCTTTCCAGTAAACTCCATTTATATATAAAACAGTGCATATAAAATAGAATGAAAAACGTGTTAACTCATTTAGCTTCTAATTAGCATTAAGCATACACACATTAATACATATTTTTCTGACATATATATATATGTGTGTGTGTGTGTGTGTGTGTGTGTGTGTGTGTGTGTGTGTGTGTGTGTATATATATATATATATATATATATATATATATATATATATATATATATATATCTGGGTCCGTGTTAGATTGTCGAAACACAAATTAGCAAATTTGTGTTTCGGCAATCACAATAATAGAAAACACAAAAAAAGCATGCAGTCTGCAGGCATCATTAGTTGTAAATCAATGTTTAGAACTGTTACTGACATCGTGGTACAGTGGGGCATGCAGTCTGCATGCATCATTAGTTGTAAATCAACGTTTAGAACTGTTGCTGACATCGTGGTACAGTGGGGCATGCAGTCTGCAGGCATCATTAGTTGTAAATCGATGTTTACTGTTGATTTACAACAAACAGAACTGTTGGCGACATCCTGGTACAGTGGGGATAAGGGAATATTTCCTTTTCCCACTGTAGTGCGATCTTGGAGTGAGAATAATAAAGTAGGGGGTGTGGGGGGCACAGGGGGGCTTGACCCCCTGCATAACAATGTTTAATTTTTTTTTTTTTTTTTTTTTTTTTGTGGTTATTTTGGGTTTAGCGAAAGTGCATAGTCGATAGTTTGCACTTTTGACAAGATGCACTTTCGCTAAACTGAATTATCGGAAACACAATTCGATGGATTGTGTTTTCGATAATTCAACAGTGACCCATATATTTATATTTATATATATATATATATATATATATATATATATATATATATATATATATATATATATATACACACATGTTTTAATATTTGAAAAGTAAAATATTATCACTGTTACTTAATCAAAACTGTTTGCAAAAGATACAAGAAAATTACTACCTTGTTTTAAAGAAGTGATTCTGCCTTTATGATTAACAGGCCTTTCCAAAATAAATTTCAAATTAAAAGTTTTCTTAAATATAGCATTCAGTTTACTGCCTATGTTTGTTTGTTTGTTTGTCTCTTTCAGCTTTTCCGGGTTAGGGGTTGCCACAGTGGAACTCTGGTCCGCTAATGACTGGTAGTTGATTTTTACATGCCAAGTTATCAGCCCTGACGCACAACCTTCCATGAAGGTACTCCCATTCATGCATATCTCTACGCAGAAGATGCTCTAGCTGAGAATCGAACCGGACAGCGTCTTACTGTGAGGCGACAATGCTACCGCAGCACCACCACCGCAAACTTTGCATAATCCTGAATCACCAGAACTGTTTTCCCAGTGTTCATAGTTACTTTTAGTGAAGGTATGTGTTTTGTTGTTTTTGTCTATGCAACATCAAGCCTGCATTATCCACAAGTCAATTGTTTTTCTGAGACAACAGTTCAAATAGCTGAGAAAATCCTTAACCAGCCAGATCTGCATATGACTCTTAAGTCCAGCAGAGCAATGCCACATAGTGTAGCTGGACAGAGTCCATAGCAGCCAGTGTTGGGGCAGGCAGATTCAAACTACAGTCCAACATTTACATAAAAATTACTTCCCAGGACTGTTCCATGTGAGACTATTGAGCAAAATAGCCAAAGCTCCTAATCTGTATACAAGTATTTTTATAAGACAAAACATTCAAATCATTCTTTGTCTGACAGGAACCTAAGTCAAACTGTTCTTCTGAAGATTGATGGGGGGAAGAGATAGGAAACACCATGCATGACTGCTGCCACAGAACTGAGACTATATTCAAACTGAATCAGTGATGGAAATGTGAAGACACAACCTGTGAGAGTTACTTCACAAAGGACATAGTTTCATAGGTTCATAGGTGTGTACTAGGCTAATGGACCTGGAGCCTTTACAAGCCTAGCCCATAGAATTACCCTGGCTTTGTGCCACCCAACCTTAGTTCCCAGTGCCTTTGTCGAGTAAAGTCACTGGAGTGATCCCCGGGGTGATTTTTCTATTTACCCTCCACTCATCAAGATTTCTCTTGAAGATGGCCAGTGAGGTGCTCTGCTTGACATTTATGGGAAGTCTATTCCATAGCATGGGCAGTCTCTGGGTTATGAACCTGTCCGTCCAGCATGCTCTGTTGATTGTGGTAATGAGGTTGAGGTCTCTGGAGAGTGTGGTGTGGAGGAATTGGGATTTCTTCAGATGTAGCATTTCTAACAGAGTTGGGTTAGACATGGCTTTGTAAGTCAAGCAGAGATCGCCTCTAAGTAGGCGATATGAGACAGAGAATAGTTGGAGATTTTTTAGTCTGTTCATATAGGACAAATGTTTAAGGCCTGGGATCCTCTTGGTGAGGTGCTTTTGCAGCCTCTCCAGTTGTTGCAGGTGTTTAGTGAGGTACATGCCAAATGGGGCCTTGTACTCAATAACTGGCCTAATGAGGGAAGAGTAAAGGGAGACAATGACCTCTTTCTTCCTGGATGCAAAACCCTTAGTACTGAGATGTGCCACATAGAAAGACTTTCTGACCACAGTGGCAATGTGGTGGTCAAAAGAGGGGTTGCGGTTATCCTGTGTTTTCAGATCTCTTATAATGTCTTCTGTGTTCAGTGGACTACCATCAATGTGGTAGTTCATGAGAAGCGGGTTTTTCTCAAAGGGGATGACTATACATTTTTTTGGCATTGAGCTTAAGACCATGGTTCTGATACCAGTCATTGGTCTCAGTGAGGCGTTTCTGTAGGATGTCAACATCACTTGGGGAGTTAATAATAGTTCCCAACTTATAATCATCTGCAAACTTTATCACCCAGAGTCTCTTCGTGTTGGCCTAGATTTCAGAGAAGTAGACACCAAACAGGAGAGGACCCAGGACCGAACCCTGTGGGACTCCACTCATGATTGGTCAGCAGTCTGACTTGGAGTCAGCTACTTTCCCACTGTGGGTTCTACCCATGAGCCAGTTTGCAACCTACCTAGTGATATACAGGCTGATGCCTAGCTTAGTGAGTTTTTCTATGATTCCTGAGTGGGGAATGGTATCAAAGGCCTTGGCCAGATCAAGGTAGTCTGTATGAACTCCCTTGCCTTAATTTACAGCTCTGTTGACTGATTCAAAGAAGTTGACCAAGATGAGCAGGCATGATCTACGCTTCACAAAACCAAACTGTGTGGGATCCAGAGTTTGGAGATTCCCTATATTCTTATTTATTAGGTCCATGATGATGCGTTCCATAGCTTTGCATATTAGACTCATCAGGCTAATGGGGCGATAGTTCCCAGGGTCTGTAGTCACTCCTCCTTTCTGGAGAGGGATGACTGTAGCAGTGCACCATTCGGTAGGGACAAAGCCTGAGGTGAGACTGTGACTGAACAGGACACACAGGGGAGGTGCCAATTAATTCTGTAGTTGATGTAGAATGCAGTCAGGGATATTGTCAGGTCAAATTGAAACTGTTTTCTTGACTTTGGACAGTGCTGTTTTAACCTGTGCAGCAGTAATACTTGGTACCTGGAAATCTACTGGTATTGTTACTGGTCCCTTGGGGGGGTAAACTTGGCACTGAATCTGTCAGCCAGTATATTGGCAATATCTGTTGGCTCGGTATAGGAGGTACCATTATGCAGTAGCTCAGAGCAAATATGACTAGTGTGTTGGGCATCAGTGTGCCTCACTATCGAGTCACCTATGACTAGTGTGTTGGGCATCACTGTGCCTCACTATCGAGTCACCTATGACTAGTGTGTGGGACATCAGTGAGCCTCACTATCGAGTCACCTATGACTAGTGTGTTGGGCATCAGTGTGCCTCACCATCGAGTCACCTATGACTAGTGTGTTGGGCATCACTGTGCCTCACTATCGAGTCACCAATGACTAGTGTGTTGGGCATCACTGTGCCTCACTATCGAGTCACCTATGACTAGTGTGTTGGGCATCAGTGTGCCTCACTATCGAGTCACCTATGACTAGTGTGTTGGGCATCACTGTGCCTCACTATTGAGTCACCTATGACTAGTGTGTGGGACATCAGTGATCCTCACTATCGAGTCACCTATGACTAGTGAGTGGGACATCAGTGAGCCTCACTATCGAGTCACCTATGACTAGTGTGTTGGGCATCACTGTGCCTCACTATCGAGTCACCTATGACTAGTGTGTTGGGCATCACTGTGCCTCACTATCGAGTCATCTATGACTAGTGTGTTGGGCATCAGTGTGCCTCACTATCGAGTCACCTATGACTAGTGAGTGTGACATCAGTGAGCCTCACTATTGAGTCACCTATGACTAGTGTGTTGGGTATCACTGTGCCTCACTATCGAGTCACCTATGACTAGTGTGTTGCGCATCACTGTGCCTCACTATCGAGTCACCTATGACTAGTGTGTTGGGCATCAGTGTGCCTCACTATCGAGTCACCTATGACTAGTGTTTTGGGCATCACTGTGCCTCACTATCGAGTCACCTATGTCTAGTGTGTGGGACATCAGTGAGCCTCACTATCGAGTCACCTATGACTAGTGAGTGGGACATCAGCGAGCCTCACTATCGAGTCACCTATGACTAGTGTGTTGGGCATCACTGTGCATCACTATCGAGTCACCTATGACTAGTGAGTGGGACATCAGTGTACCTCACTATCGAGTCACCTATGACTAGTGTGTTTGGCATCAGTGTGCCTAACTATTGAGTCACCTATGACTAGTGTGTTGGGCATCACTGTGCCTCACTATCGAGTCACCTATGACTAGTGTGTGGGACATCAGTGAGCCTCACTATCGAGTCACCTATGACTAGTGAGTGGGACATCAGTGAGTCTCACTATCGAGTCACCTATGACTAGTGTGTTGGGCATCACTGTGCCTCACTATCGAGTCACCTATGACTAGTGAGTGGGACATCAGTGTGCCTCACTATCGAGTCACCTATGACTAGTGTGTTGGGCATCAGTGTGCCTCACTATCGAGTCACCTATGACTAGTGTGTTGGGCATCACTGTGCCTCACTATCGAGTCACCTATGACTAGTGTGTGGGACATCAGTGAGCCTCACTATCGAGTCACCTATGACTAGTGAGTGGGACATCAGTGAGCCTCACTATCGAGTCACCTATGACTAGTGAGTGGGACATCAGTGAGCCTCACTATCGAGTCACCTATGACTAGTGAGTGGGACATCAGTGTGCCTCACTACCGAGTCACCTATGACTAGTGTGTTGGGCATCAGTGTGCCTCACTATCGAGTCACCTATGACTAGTGTGTTGGGCATCACTGTGCCTCACTATCGAGTCACCTATGACTAGTGTGTGGGACATCAGTGAGCCTCACTATCGAGTCACCTATGACTAGTGAGTGGGACATCAGTGTGCCTCACTACTGAGTCACCTATGACTAGTGTGTTGGGCATCAGTGTGCCTCACTATCGAGTCACCTATGACTAGTGTGTTGGTCCTCACTGTGCCTCACTATCGAGTCACCTATGACTAGTATGTGGGACATCAGTGAGCCTCACTACTGAGTCACCTATGACTAGTGAGTGTGACATCAGTGAGCCTCACTATCGAGTCACCTATGACTAGTGAGTGGGACATCAGTGAGCCTCACTATCGAGTCACCTATGACTAGTGTGTTGGGCATCAGTGTGCCTCACTATTGAGTCACCTATGACTAGTGAGTGGGACATCAGTGTGCCTCACTATCGAGTTACCTATGACTAGTGAGTGGGACATCAGTGAGCCTCACTATCGAGTCACCTATGACTAGTGTGTTGGGCATCAGTGTGCCTCACTATCGAGTCACCTATGACTAGTGAGTGGGACATCAGTGAGCCTCACTATCGAGTCACCTATGACTAATGAGTGGTACATCAGTGAGCCTCACTATCGAGTCACCTATGACTAGTGTGTTGGGCATCAGTGTGCCTCACTATCGAGTCACCTATGACTAGTGTGTTGGGACATCAGTGTGTCTCACTATCGAGTCACCTATGACTAGTGTGCTGGGCTTGCTCTTTTGCCTTAGGGTCTTTGGTTGTGTGGCACACTGTTTAGGAGACTTATGTGTCTCGAGATTAGTGTCGTGCTGTGGTGGTCGAGTGCATTTCTGCCTTGGAGGTCTCTGTTATTTGGGTAGATTTTTATTGAGAGGCTTCCTGAAGGTGGGTGTGCGGTTTGTGTTTTTATGTAAAGGCAGTGTTGGTGTTTGCTCTGGAGGGCTATGTGTTCCATGTGGTTTGGTGCAAGTGTTGACCTTCCCTTGTTGACTAGCTATTCCAGTCTTGGCTGGAGAGTGTGTGGCTTCCAGTTTGGATATATAAATGCATCTCTCACAAGTCTGAGTGTTGGGAGGTAAGAGGAGAGGGTTGTCAGTGTACATGAGACAGTTGCTACATCGCCTCAGGATGCCCAAGTTCTCCAGGTTAATAGGAGAAAGCACAGGGACCTGACCTTTAGATATGCTTGGAGGGGTGGCCATTAATAATAAGTACTGGAGCTGTTTCCTTGTAAAACATTTAGTGCTGGTAGCACTTTTGTGTGCTACAATAATTGCTACAAGCAGTCTGGTAAAGTGCTAAATTAATAAGCTAGTAAAAGTGCAGGAGAGGAGAGAACTAGTAGATCTAAGGGAAAAATTGAACAGCAGACTTTGACACTGCTCAGAAGCTTATAAACAGTCCTGGATACAACAAATCTGTATCTAGACTAGACTAGTTACAGGAAAATGGGGAAAATTGCAAACACGGGCTTTTAAACCAGAAAGTTGAAAGAGATGGAAAAACTGCCCAAACAGCCAATATACTACAATATCTGGGCCAGAAGCCACTCATCTTGTGGTAGATAAGTGACCTAGTGCTTACCACTCCCACTGATAAACTAGAAAGCTTCCCTCCAACACAGAAAGGCTTGGAGGGCTCAGAAGCCTACAAACAGTCCTGGATACAGCAAGTCTGTATCTGGAGTAAACTAGTTACAGGAAAGGCAGGAAACAAGCTTAAAATTTAGACTTTTTTATAGAAAAGCAGCTAAAAGAGCACTAAAATTTCAAATGCAGTGCAAGCTAGCACACTTGAGTGTGTAGCAGTATTAAAGAAAATACAGTTTAAATAAATGCAAATTATTCAAACTGTATTCTGAACTGAATTCAATTATTGTTTTATTCAACTCTGAACAGTTAAAAAGTGCCAAAAATATACTTATCAACTGAGAGGCACACTCAGTCAGAATATAGCAATTTTTTTTTTAGTAAAGTGGAAAGGGAGGAAGGAGGAGCAGAAGATAATTCAAGATTAAGAAACTAAGTAGGTTGGCCTTCTCAAATGAATGAGCTAATGACACTAGATTGAGAGGAATATCCCAGATCATATTTACAGTAGGGGTGGGCAACTGCAAAGCCACTAAGTATAACAACAGAATACCAATAGGGTGGGAGGCTGGGAAACTAAACCAGTTATATGCTACACTACTTGGCAGGAAATCAGAACAAAAACTAGCAAGAAAAGATTTACAGACAGTGTGACAGTAAAAACCTTATTTATCAGGCCCTGTGAGGTAGAAAGTTTTAGTACAACTGTGCAGATTAGTTTATAGCTATAAAATACAGTAGAAAGTATGCAGCAGACACTAAAAGTGCTATAAAGATCTATAAGCAATAACTAGTAAAAATAAGAAAAAAAAAACAGGATACTTAAAGTTATGTATCACAGATCAGAGTTTTGCTCAGTGCCCTTCCTCCTATTAGCTCTGAGTAAAATGTCAGCAACACTCACAATGTAACCTCTTAAGTAACAGAAAGTTGAAACTTGAAATAACTTTAAAAAAAGAAAGCTTGAAAGAACCAGTGAGGTACTGATGTACTGAGACTCTGATGGTTCCAGAAACAGGTAAGTAATAAAATGACTGCTAACATGAAGGTATACTCAGAGACTGTGAAAACCTCACTATGTTATGTGTTAATGCAGCATATAAGCTACTGTAATATCAAATGCTTTTGATACTGCATGTTTTCCAAATAAAAAGTATGCCCACATAGATGGTTTCACATGTATATATGTGCATAATGCTTTAAACAAAAAACATAATTTCTTTCTGGTTTAAAAGGAGGGAGTATGAGGTTATAGCATATCACCATGACTATCAGTGCAGTCACTACTAGATCGATCACGCCAGTGCACGTCTATAGGGGTTTTCCCATAATGCATGGGGCATTGTTGATGATACACAAATATCCTTGTGCTATACTTGTGCGTGCTACTGGTTTGAAAAATAACTGCAACAAGTCAATATACACCAAGTTTGTTCTCCTGAGTGACTGGTGTCTTCAGTATACCATGGAGCATGACATGGTGACTTATTAATACTGAGAGGGCAGTGATGTTACATTTCTAAATAAAAGGATAACAAGTCTAAAGCAACTGCTTTAAAGGCATGTATCAGTGAGGAAAAACTAGCCAAATATTTCTAAAGAAAAAACATAACTTTATTATATTTGTCATTCACATTGATAATTATTTATTTATTTACTATTCCTTTATTAACCGCCAACATCAAATGTCTCAAAGGCCCTTTTCAACAAAGTCTCAGGTCATGCACAATACAATACAACAACTATGAATGGTGAAATACAGGAGTATATATTTATTTATTTATTGATTGATTGATTCTTTCATTCATTCATTCCATTCATTCATTCATTCCATTTATTGAGCAGAATAGCTTGACTGACCTGAATAGCCCCTGTTTAATTACTTGCCATTTAATCAACATGCACTTAAGCATTATCAAAACATCTAATATCCTAAAACATTGTTTCATTTCCCATGCACAATAAGACGCAGTTGGCATAATGGTTAAGGTCTGCCATCCCAAGCACAAGGTTCAATCCTGACCTCCAGCCAATGCCTATTTGGAGTTTTCGTGCTCTCCCTATGTCTCTATGAAGTCCTTTCCACTTCCTCCCCAAAAAACATACTGGGTGTTTCCATCTCACACTCATCCAAGAATGGAGCTATGAGGATCAGCACAGACTATAGAGGGTGCCTATTTATGGAAGAATTGAATAGACCATCTGCTTAATATTCTCTAGGTAGGAAATCATGGATCACAGACTATGCACTGTGCCAAAGTGCAATACCTACTCAGCAGTATAAAAACTGGCTCTAGATGCATAGGAAACCATGGATCACAGACTATGCACTGTGCCAGAGTGCAATACCTACTCAGCAGTATAAAAACTGGCTCTAGATGCGTAGGAAACCATGGATCTCAGACTATGTACTGTGCCAGAGTGCAATACCTACTCGGCAGTATAAAAACTGGCTCTAGGTGCATTGAGTAATGTTGCCAAAAATAGGCATGGGTACCTGCCAGTGAGAAATGGGATAAGGACCCAACCTGTGCCAGGGGCCCATGCAAACTGTGGTAGCATTCTATGTGCCCCTATTGGCCAATCTGTGCCCAGAATAAAACCCAGCAGCATAATCCAGTTGCTCAGCTTAGGTTACCTGCAATAGATCTGCTGAGCAAAAGCTGGGTTTAAAACCAATTACGAGCCAAATATGAACTAAGGATTGCTACAGTCAGTATAGGCTCACTGACAGGATGCAGCTTGGAAGTGGGTGACAAGATGGTAAAGAAAAGTTTGGGCATACTCCGTATCCAGGAGACAAGATGGTATGGCAGTGTAGCAAAGCCACTTGGCTTGCAAGCCAGAGTCTACTACTCATAGAAGAGCAGGCTAGACATGGTGGGGGCATTGTGGTAAGCTGGAGACCTCATAAGACAGTGAGGGATGACATCAGAATTAACAATGGACTCACAGCAATCAGAGCCCATTGTAATGATGGGGCAGTATTCATAATCTCACTCTATCCCCCACAACAGCAGGGTGGTGATAGCAACAAAATGAATGCACTCAGGTAGCAGCTACAGGACCTATCAGATAAAGCAGGACAACATGAGTTGGAATTTATACTGGAGGATCTGAATTCACATATCCTGACAGATACAACAGGATAAAGGGCCCGTGGGTGGAGCAACAGGAATAAAGGAGAGGTCATTTGAGATTTCTGTTAGGCAAATGGTTTGATAGTGGCCGGTTCAGCAAGAGAGGTCACATGATCACCATGGTCAGCATGCAGCACATGCAAACGTCCTCCAAGTAAGGAAAGTCATTAGGGTAGCATCAGCAATTGTCATCCACAGTAAAGCAGCAGACCCACAGCACAAACCATTGGTTGCCACAGTCACTGCAAGCAGTGGTTAGAGTAAGTTCTAAGATCAACAGAGACCAGGCTGAAGACCTGAAAACTAACTGAAGCACAGGAGTTCAAGGAAATAATCAGGGCTTTAGAATCTCATGAAAATGGTGGATGTAAACATATCTGCAAGCACTGCACCTATGAGGAAAAAAATACAAGCAGTTAGAAGAACAAGAAAAATAAATGATCAGCAAAGCATGGCATCCCAGGATCAGTACAGTTTTTATTATTCCTTGACTAGCTAATTTGGCATATTAACTGACTGACAAATTATGCAACTGACTTGGTTTACTGACTGATTGAAAATACATCAGTGAGTACAGAACTTGTATACAGTTATTGACAAATACAGCCCTGCCTCTTTAGATATACATTGTGTCCTAAGTTGGTCATGCAATGTGTTCTAAGTTGATCATGCAACTATTACAAGTTATTTTAAAAGTGCTGTTATAGCAGACTATTTTTGTAGAATTGCTATACAACAAGTTTTCCTTTTTCTGGTAACAAGTACAGAGTAATAATTTCTTGTTTCAGCTTGCTTTGTCATCATATGTTCTTACTGCTTACTTGTCTTATCATAACATTTCTAATGAGAAAAGAGTATTTATTATTGTTGCAGCTGCAGTTTACATTATTGCTACTGTTGAATAATTCAGAATTAATGAAAATTTGTAACTTACAAAGTAGTACAATACAAAAGCTTAATAAAAACTTCATATAAAATCTGTCACTTTGCAGCATGTATAGGCAATGCACAACATCTGCTCCTGTCATTCATTCTATAGATAATGTGGGAAATAGAATAATATACATTTCCTGATTCTTTAATGTTTATGGCATATATGTACAATTTACAAATCATGTATTTTACATTATTTGCTTTCTTTATACATATTTATTTATTTTTATTTATTTTATTTTATTTTACATTTGTTGACCGGGCTAGTCTAGCTGGATATATGTCCATTTTCAGTAGAGGCCCGGGGAGAAAAGCTCCACACAAAACATAAAAGAACAGACTTGTTAATAAAAACTTACAATAAAATAGAAATAAACATCAACTTGTTAATAAAATCAACATATATTCTGGAACTCAAACAGTTAGAGATCATACATAAGTTAGATCAGATTCACAATAATTTTACCTAGTACATAAAAGGATGTACAATATAGCAATTGCAATAGAGAATAAAGGTTTAAGCTCGGAGGGGTAGAGAAGTAGAAGGAAAGAGTGAGATAAATAATAGTGATGGGACAGGAGTCAGGATTGAGAGAGACAGTTAAGAGGAGGTGAGAGAGAAAAGTAGGACAGCAGGGGTGAAGAAGTAGGGTAGCAGCTAAATATTAAGCAAACAGAAGGGTTAAAGGTACAGAGTGGATGGGGTGAGGGAAGTTACCCTGGAGTAGTACAGGAACAAAGCCAGTGGTTATGGAAGTACAGTTTGATTTGTTTTTTGAAGAGAGGTAGAGATGAGATTGAAGTTAAGTCTTTAGGCAGCAAATTCCATGCCCTACCAACAGTGTTTGTGAAAAGGGAGTCACCAGCTACGTTATGGGCCTTTATGGGTTTGGTCATAAGTTTACAGGACGAACGAAGAGAGGTGAGATTGTTATAAGGGAGTATAAGTTGTGATAGAATAGGAGTGTTATTAGGTTGGTACAGTAGTTTGTGGGCAATTGTGAGTTGTGAGATAGTGAGATAGTATTGTAGTTCCAGCCAGCCTAAGTGTTTCAGATTAAGGCAGTGATGGGTTCTAAAAGGTTTACTAGTGGTGAAGCTGGCAATGTTATTGTAGCAGGTTGCTAGTTTGTTAAGGTTAGTTTTCTTGAGGTTGGTGAAGATAGGAGAGGCATAAAAGAGAGTAGATATAAGATGGGTGTGAGCAATAGTAGCTCTAGAAGAAGGGGTGAGAAATGGTTTAATGCGTATAAAGACCCTATTTTTCTGTTAACTGATTTGATAGTATTGTTTATGTGTTGGTCAAATGAGAGATTGTTATCAATGGTTATTCCTAGCAGTTTAGTTGTAGTATCAGGAGAGATAACAGTGTTGTTGTTTGAAGAGATGGTGAAGTTTAGTGGAGGTGCGAGTGGTGGGGGTAAAGAGGAGAAGTTTGGTTTTTTTAGCGTTGAGAAGAAGGTACCGTCTAGAGAACCATGTTTCTACTGTGTTGAACATAGTTTGAGTTAATGATCTGAGATCTGGAGAGGAGGATGCTCAGCAAATGATGGTGGAATCATCAGCATATTGAATGCAGGTAGCTTGAGGAATTACAGAGTGGAGATCATTTATATAGAGGGAGAAGAGAAGAGGACCAAGAATGGAGCCCTGAGGGACTCCAATAGTAATGGGCAGTAAGGAGGAGATGTGGTTTTCCCAAAGAATGGCTTGTTGTCTGTTACTGAGGTATGATGTAAACCATTTGATGGCAAGGCTGTCAAATGAGAGTGATTCAAGAATATTTATTAAAGAAGAGTGGTTGACCATGTCAAAAGCTTTGGAGAGGTCAATAAATAGGGCAGAAGAGAGAAGATTATTGTTGCGATTGTTGTTAATGGTATCTACAAAGGAAAGGAGGGCAGTGGTGGTGCTATGGTGAGGTCTAAAGCCATGCTGACAGTTAGCTATAATATTGTAAAGAGAGAGGTATTGTAGAAGTTGTTGATGAATACATTTCTCCATAATTTTTGCTAAAGGGGAAAGAAGAGCAATAGGTCTAAAGTTGGAATAGTCAATAGAGTCACCACCTTTGTGTAGTGGGATAATATGAGAGATTTTCCAGATGTCAGGGATGGTTCCTTCTTCGATGGTCCTGTTTATGAGTATAGTGATTGGGTAAGCTATTTCTTTGGCTGCCTTTTGAAGAAAAAGGGAAGGGAGTTTGTCAGCAGAGGGGGTACAAGGTTTTAGTTTGTGAATAAGTTTATAGATGAAAGAGGTAGGAATGGGTTGTAGAGTGAAATTGTAAGAAGAGTTTACTGGATTATTTGGAGGATAGAAGTTATTATTGTTTAGTTGTCTAGCTAGAGTTTGAATAGTTTCAGTAAAGAATGAATTAAAAGTGTTTGCAGTTTGGAGAGGGGTGTCTGGGTCAGCATTTAGTGGGGAGGGAGTTTTAGCTGTTCCTGGTGAAAGGAGTTTATTGATTGAGGACCAAAACTGTTTGGGTTTATTTAAGTTTGTTTCTTGTAGTTCATAGTAGAATTTTCTTTTGTCGGAGAGTATAGCCTTTTTGGTGAGATTTCTAAGATGGCGAAAGTGAAGCAAGTCAGAGTTAATTCTATGGGACCTCCATTTGTGCCAAGCCTTATTTTTGGAGAGGATTAGTTTTTATACATATAGTTTAGGAATGTTTGACAGAAATAGAAAAGTACTGATTGATACATGTTTAATACAACTTCTAATAGAAAAGCCATTCCTGCTGTTACAATACATCAGTGCGTTTCAGTGTGTGACCCTTGTTTCAGGCTGCTGTGACCTTTCCATTCTATTTTTTCCTAACAAGTAGCTGAGCTAACAATTCTAAAAATCAACTGCAAAGTCTTATAGCTAGTTTGAATCTGTAGTCTAACATTTCCATGGCTCTCAAAAGAAACCAAACATAAAATCAATATGAGAAACAAACATTGGGCAAAATGGAGGAAAACTAAAAACCCTATAGACCAACAAAAATTTAGACAACTACGAAATGAAACTAAAAAAGCTATATTATCTGACAAAAAAAAACTACTACCTGCAATCCCAACAAGCCAGTCAAAACAAGCCACAGAAATGATGGTCTAGTATCAGCCAACTACTCCATCCAGGACAGTCCACTACTCCAAACCCTCAAAACACTGAAGACAAAACACCGATGAATATAGCTAACGCTTTTAATACCTTTTTTTACTGATGCTATACAAACACTAGCTAGTCAACTATCACCAAATAACTTCACTCTACCTTCCAATGAATCAACCTCACCCCTTACATTTCACTTTCAACCCATACCAACATCCTATATTCAAACCCTTCTACAGAAACTGAAACCATGCTCCCCCTCAGCAGACCAACTACCTGCTGAATTCCTACAACTATCCACCAAAGCCATTGCCTATCCTATTTCTATCCTGATCAATAGAACTATTACTGAAAGTTATATCCCAAGTTTATGGAAAATTTCCCATATTATCCCCCTCCACAAGGGAGGTCAATCCACTGAACTCTCCAATTACCGCCCCATTGTCCTCCTCTCTCCTTTGGCAAAGATCATGGAGAAATGCATTCACAGACAGTTACTTGACCACCTAACACAAAATAACCTACTAGCCAATGGTCAGCATGGCTTTAGACCTTCACATAGCACTACTACCGCCCTTCTTTCCTTCACAGATTGTATCAACAAAAACCGCAACCTAAACAAACTCTCTTCAGCCCTATTTATTGACCTGTCTAAAGCTTTTGACATGGTAAATCACCAAATTCTCATCAAAATACTAAAATCCCTGTCACTTGATACATCCTCCATAAAATGGTTCCAGTCCTACCTTGATAAAAGAAAATAGGCCGTACTTTGGCAGAAATCTCTCTCTACTCACCTGCCCGTCAACCTGGCTGTCCCTCAAGGCTCCATCCTTGGACCCCTACTCTTTTCCATATTCATCAATGACCTTCACCTTGCCATCCCCCAAGCTACATGCATACAATATGCGGATGACTCTACACTGATATGCTCAGCCCGCTCTTCTCTAGAACTTCTCTATCTTACCCAACAAGTATTTAACACAGTTGAGCAATGGTTCACACATAGATGCCTCCTCCTAAACCCCAAAAAGACTAAACTTCTCCTTTTCTCTCCTACTAAAAAGTCCCTCCCAATGGACTTCTCAGTAAACTGTACCAATAAAACTATTATATACCCTGAACCAACCACAAAACTATTAGGTGTCACCATTGACAATAATCTGAATTTTGACATCCATATTAACAACACTATAAAAACAGTCAACAAAAAGCTAGGTTCGCTCTATAGGATAAAATCCTTCCTCCTACCTTCAGCTCGAACCACTATAGCACACACTCATCTAATATCCTCTCTTCTTTATGCCTCTTCTATTTTTACTAACCTATCTAAAAATAATCTTAGCAAATTGGAAATGTCCTACAATAACATTGCTAGATTTGCTACAGGCAACCCTTTTAGAACCCATCACTGCCTTAATTTAAAGCAACTAGGATGGCTCGAACTTCAAAATCTAATTAAATTCCATCAACTAACTATAGCCCACAGCACTCTTTACAAACCTTCCAAAATGCCTATTCTTTCCACACTAATCACTCCCTATAAAAACCTGAAATCCTTAAGGTCTTCTCAGAAACTTCTAATACATACTACTAAAACAAACAATAAGGCTGGTGACTCCCTTTTCTCTAACATAGCTGGAAAAGCCTGGAATCTCCTCCCAAATGAACTCTCCACACTTCCCTCACTATCCTGCTTCAAAAATAATTTGAAAGTGTTACTCAAAACTCACTAGTTATGCCCCTGCTCCAAACCTGAGTAGTCTATATGTGTCTCGAAATTTTTTTTTTCTCTTATTACCCTGTCTACTCACACACAGCAACTCCTCCTTATCAAACTAATGTACTAAACTATCTCTAACATACCTTGATTGTATTACCTTTGTTATGCCTGTATTCTGCACAGTAAATATTACTGTGTTAACCTGTAATAGACACTGTTAATAGTTTTTATTTTTGTCTAAAGTTTTATTAGTTGTGATTGTGTTAATTTCATTGTCCTACCTAGGAGCTTATCACCCCGAGCCTCTACTGAAAATGGACATGAATCCAGTTAGACTAGCCTGGTCAACAAATGTAAAATAAAACATAAATAAATAAAATAAATAACATTTGATTATTAGAGGAATTATTTTCAATATAAATATTTATTTATATTAATAATTATGCCTTGATAAAGAGAGGAATTATTCATAAGCACTATCTTATCTTGGCTGATTCTCTTTTAGCCAGGCATCGTATTTCCATGCAGCTTTCTATTCATGCTTTCAGTCACAGGCATTCACATATAAGATTGTTCACACATACTTCTCAGGAAAGAATTCCATGAGCTTGTGTCTCAACATTGCTTGCGTTTCCAATACTGTAACAGTGGAGCTGAAGAAGAATGTCAGCACCTCAAAGCAGCATGTGTGAGGACTGCAGAACAGGTATGTGCCTGAGCCAGGTATGGAAATAACGTACATAAGGAAAGATGAAGGTAGAATGCAGATGTGCAGGAAGTTATCAAAAAGAAAGAAGGGGTTTAGTAAAAAGTGAGAGATATAAAAAAATGGAAGAGGTTAGCAAGGAATACTATTAATCTAAAAAAAAGGCAAAAAGAGGAGTTGCAATAGCAAAGAACAAAGCATCCGAGACACTCTACCATCTGCTGGAAAGTAACTCAGCAGATGGCATAAAGAAACTATCAGGTTGCAAGGCAAAAGCAAAGATAAAGAAGACATTCATCAGACACTATTCTTAAGGGCTGGCAGCAACAACTAGAGGACATCAAAGGCAGGTTGAAGGAGTACTTCCAGCAAGTCCTGAATGAAGAAAACCCCATGGAAGCTGTACTGCTCCAGACACACCCAACGATGAGAGAAGAGAAGGAGCCCACTATAGAAGAAGTAATAACAACACTAAGGAAAATAAAGTCAGGGAAAGCAGCAGGCTTAAATGAGGTCACTACAGATATAATCAAGACGTTCCCTGGCTCCAAAGGGTGCTCATACTCAGGAAAGCAGAAGACAATCTGGTGAAGGAAGTTTGGGACAGACAGGAAGAAGGTAAGAGGAAACTAAGGTGTCCATCAAAGAGGTAGATGGACTGAGTAAAAGAAGACCTGCAACTGTCAGGCAAGAATGTTAAAGAAGGTAAGACACTGGCAATGAGACATGCAACAGTTGGAACGACACTCTGAGCCCATGTAGAAAACGTGAAGAAGGACAGTGATGATGGTGACGATGATGATAGTGATGATGATGGTGATGATGATGACGGTGATGGTGATGATGATGGTGATGATGGCGGTGATGATGATGGCGATGATGATGGTGATGATGGTGATGATGATGACGGTGATGGTGATGTCGGTGATGGTGATGATGATGATAGTGATGATGACGATGGCGATGATGATGATGATTACGAACTGAAAACAGCAGAACTCTAAGTGTTGCATAACACTCTTCACCTCTGCATTTTCCAGTGTTGGAAAAATCCCTTTTGTCATTTAAGATTTGCATACTTTCCTCTGTTTATAATAAAGTTTGCTTTATTTCACATTTGGATTTTCCCTTAAAACATTTTTTCTTCGAGTTTTAAAAATTATTGGCAAGGGTCAGTTAGAATAAGTTCCTTTTCTATTCAATGAATAAAAAAAGAATTAAATCTAGCTAATTAGTGAGAGCAGGTGAGTTAGTTAACTATGTTCTTATTATTTAGCAGCAAGTGCTGTGAGACTACTGCTGGTGTGTGACTGCACTTGTGTGAGACTACTGCTGGTGTGTGGCTGCACTGGTGTGAGACTACTGCTGGTGTGTGACTGCACTGGTGTGAGACTACTGCTGGTGTGTGACTGCACTGGTGTGAGACTACTGCTGGTGTGTGACTGCACTGGTGTGAGACTACTGCTGGTGTGTGGCTGCACTGGTGTGAGACTACTGCTGGTGTGTGACTGCACTGGTGTGAAATTACTGCTGGTGTGTGACTGCACTGGTGTGAGACTACTGCTATTGTGTGACTGCACTGGTGTGAGAATACGGGTTCCTATCAGAATGACAAAAAATCAAAATCTCGAGCGCTTGGATGAGTGAAAACGCAGGTAATTGAAATTGATATTGTGAGAATGCATTACAGAGAAGATCAAAAATATTCCCTTTTCCTCACTGTAGTGCAATCTCAGAGTTGGAATATATTTTTAGGGGGGTGTGGGGGGCACAGCCCCCCATAATAGCGATTTTGATTACCTGCGTTTTCGCTCTTCTGAGCATTCGAGATTTTGATTTTTCATCTATGTAATATAGACCCGAGAATACTGCTGGTGTGTAACTGCACTGATGTGAGACTACTGCTGGGGTGTGACTGCACTGGTGTGAGACTACTTCTGGTGTGTAACTGCACTGGTGTGAGACTACTGCTGGTGTGTGACTGCACTGGTGTGAGACTACTGCTGGTGTGTGATTGCACTGGTGTGAGACTACTGCTGGTGTGTGGCTGCACTGGTGTGAGACTACTGCTGGTGTGTGATTGCATTGGTGTGAGAAAACTGCTGGTGTGTGGCTGCACTGGTGTGAGACTACTGCTGGTGTGTGACTGCACTGTTGCAAGACTACTGCTGGAGTGTGACTGCACTGGTGCGAGACTACTGCTGGTGTGTGACTGCACTGGTGTGAGACTACTGCTGGTGTGTGATTGCACTGGTGTGAGACTACTGCTGGTATGTGACTGCACTGGTGTGAGGCTACTACTGGTGTGTGATTGCACTGGTGTGAGACTACTGCTGGTGTGTGACTGCACTGGTGTGAGACTACTACTGGTACTTGACTGCACTGGTGCGAGACTACTGCTGGTGTGTGAATGCACTGGTGTGAGACTACTGCTGGTGTGTGACTGCACTGGTGTGAGACTACTGCTGGTGTGTGACTGCACTGGTGTGAGACTACTGCTGGTGTGTGACTGCACTGGTGTGAGACTGCTGCTGGTGTGTGACTGCACTGGTGTGAGACTATGGCTGGTGTGTGACTGCACTGGTGTGAGACTACTGCTGGGGTGTGACTGCACTGGTGTGAGACTACTGCTGGTGTGTGACTGTACTGGTGCAAGTCTACTGCTGGTGTGTGACTGCACTGGTGCAAGACTACTGCTGGTGTGTGACTGCAGTGGTGTGAGACTACTGCTGGTGTGTGACTGCACTGGTGTGAGACTATGGCTGGTGTGTGACTGCACTGGTGTGAGACTACTGCTGGTGTGTGACGGCACTGGTGTGAGACTACTGCTGGTGTGTAACTGCATTGGTGTGAGACTACTGCTGGTGTGTGACTGCACTGGTGCGAGACTACTGTTGGTGTGTGACTGCACTGGTGCAAGACTACTGCCTGTGTGTGACTTCACTGGTGTGAGATTACTGCTGGTGTGTGAATGTACTGGTGTCAGATTATGGCTGGTGTGTAACTGCACTGGTGTGAGACTCCTGCTGGTGTGTGACTGCACAGGTGTTAGACTACTGCTGATGTGTGACTGCACTGGTGGGAGACTACTGCTGGTGTGTGACTGCACTGGTGTGAGACTACTGCTGGTGTGTGACTGCACTGGTGTGAGACTACTGCTGGTGTGTGACTGCACTGGTGTGAGACTACTACTGGTACTTGACTGCACTGGTGCGAGACTACTGCTGGTGTGTGAATGCACTGGTGTGAGACTCCTGCTGGTGTGTGACTGCACAGGTGTTAGACTACTGCTGATGTGTGACTGCACTGGTGGGAGACTACTGCTGGTGTGTGACTGCACTGGTGTGAGACTATGGCTGATGTGTGACTGCACTGGTGTGAGACTACTGCTGGTGTGTGGCTGCACTGGTGTGAGACTACTGCTGGTGTGTGATTGCACTGGTGTGAGACTACTGCTGGTGTGTGACTGCACTGGTGTGAGACTACTACTGGTACTTGACTGCACTGGTGTGAGACTACTGCTGGTGTGTGACTGCACTGGTGTGAGACTACTGCTGATGTGTGACTGCACTAGTGGGAGACTACTGCTGGTGTGTGACTGCACTGGAGTGAGACCATTGCTGGTATTTGATTGCAGTGGAGTGAGACTACTGCTGGTGTGTGACTGCACTGGTGTGAGACTACTGCTAGTGTGTGACTGCACTGGTGTGAGAATACGGGTTCCTATCAGAATGACAAAAAATCAAAATCTCGAGCGCTTGGATGAGTGAAAACGCAGGTAATTGAAATTGATATTGTGAGATTGCGGTACAGAGAAGATCAAAAAAATTGCCCTTTCCTCACTGTAGTGCAATCAAGTAGTTAGAATATATTTTTAGGGGGGTGTGGCGGGCACAGCCCCCCATCAGAGCGATTTTGATTACCTGAGTTTTCGCTCATCTGAGCATTCGAGATTTTGATTTTTCATCTATGTAATATAGACCCGAGAATACTGCTGGTGTGTAACTGCACTGGTGTGAGACTACTGCTGGGGTGTGACTGCACTGGTGTGAGACTACTTCTGGTGTGTAACTGCACTGGTGTGAGACTACTGCTGGTGTGTGACTGCACTGGTTTGAGACTACTGCTGGTGTGTGATGGCACTGGTGTGAGATTACTGCTGGTGTGTGACTTCACTGGTGTAAGACTACTGCTGGTGTGTGACTGCACTGGTGCGAGACTACTGCTGGTGTGTGACTGCACTGGTGCAAGACTACTGCTGGTGTGTGACTGCACTGGTGTGAGACTACTGCTGGTGTGTGAATGTACTGGTGTCAGATTATGGCTGGTGTGTAATTGCACTGGTGTGAGACTCCTGCTGGTGTGTGACTGCACAGGTGTTAGACTACTGCTGATGTGTGACTGCACTGGTGGGAGACTACTGCTGGTGTGTGACTGCACTGGTGTGAGACCATTGCTGGTATTTGATTGCACTGGTGTGAGACTACTGCTGGTGTGTGACTGCACTGGTGTGAGACTATGGCTGATGTGTGACTGCACTGGTGTGAGACTACTGCTGGTGTGTGGCTGCACTGGTGTGAGACTACTGCTGGTGTGTGATTGCACTGGTGTGAGACTACTGCTGGTGTGTGACTGCACTGGTGTGAGACAACTACTGGTACTTGACTGCACTGGTGCGAGACTACTGCTGGTGTGTGAATGCACTGGTGTGAGACTCCTGCTGGTGTGTGACTGCACAGGTGTTAGACTACTGCTGATGTGTGACTGCACTGGTGGGAGACTACTGCTGGTGTGTGACTGCACTGGTGTTAGACCATTGCTGGTATTTGATTGCACTGGTGTGAGACTACTGCTGGTGTGTGACTGCACTGGTGTGAGACTATGGCTGATGTGTGACTGCACTGGTGTGAGACTACTGCTGGTGTGTGGCTGCACTGGTGTGAGACTACTGCTGGTGTGTGACTGCAATGGTGTGAGACTACTGCTGGTGTGTGACTGCACTGTTGTGAAATTACTTCTGGTGTGTGACTGCACTGGTGTGAGACTACTGCTAGTGTGTGACTGCACTGGTGTGAGAATACGGGTTCCGATCAGAATGACGAAAAATCAAAATCTCGATCGCTTGGATGCGTGAAAACGCAGGTAATTGAAATCGATATTGTGAGATTGTGGTACAGAGAAAATCAAAAATATTCCCTTTTCCTCACTGTAGTGCAATCTCAGAGTTGGAATATATTTTTAGGGGGGTGTGGGGGGCACAGCCCCCCATAATAGCGATTTTGATTACCTGCGTTTTCGCTCATCTGAGCATTCGAGATTTTGATTTTTCATCTATGTAATATAGACCCGAGAATACTGCTGGTGTGTAACTGCACTGGTGTGAGACTACTTCAGGTGTCTGACTGCACTGGTGCAAGTCTACTGCTGGTGTGTGACTGCACTGGTGCAAGACTACTGCTGGTTTGTGACTGCACTGGTGTGAGACTACTGCTGGTGTGTGAATGTACTGGTGTGAGACTACTGCTGGTGTGTAACTGCACTGGTGTGAGACGCGAACGCTTGGATGAGTGAAAACGCAGGTAATTGAAATCGATATTGTGAGATTGTGGTACAGAGAAGATCAAAAAAATTGCCCTTTCCTCACTGTAGTGCAATCTCGGAGTTGGAATATATTTTTAGGGGGGTGTGGGGGGCACAGCCCCCCATAATAGCGATTTTGATTACCTGAATTTTCGCTCATGTGAGCATTCGAGATTTTGATTTTTCATCTATGTAATATAGACCCAAGAATACTGCTGGTGTGTAACTGCACTGGTGTGAGACTACTGCTGGGGTGTGACTGCACTGGTGTGAGACTACTTCTGGTGTGTGACTGCACTGGTGTGAGACTACTGCTGGTGTGTGACTGCACTGGTGTGAGACTACTGCTGGTGTGTGACTGCACTGGTGTGAGACTGCTGCTGGTGTGTGACTGCACTGGTGTGAGACTATGGCTGGTGTGTGATTGCACTGGTGTGAGACTACTGCTGGTGTGTGACTGTACTGGTGCAAGTCTACTGCTGGTGCATGACTGCACTGGTGCAAGACTACTGCTGGTGTGTGACTGCAGTGGTGTGAGACTACTGCTGGTGTGTGACTGCACTGGTGTGAGACTATGGCTGGTGTGTGACTGCACTGGTGTGAGACTACTGCTGGTGTGTGACTGCACTGGTGTGAGACTACTGCTGGTGTGTGACTGCACTGGTGTGAGACTACTGCTGGTGTGTGACTGCACTGGTGTGAGACTACTGCTGGTGTGTGACTGCACTGGTGCAAGACTACTGCTGGTGTGTGACTGCACTGGTGTGAGACTACTGCTGGTTTGTGAATGTACTGGTGTCAGATTATGGCTGGTGTGTAATTGCACTGGTGTGAGACTCCTGCTGGTGTGTGACTGCACTGGTGGGAGACTACTGCTGGTGTGTGACTGCACTGGTGTTAGACCATTGCTGGTATTTGATTGCACTGGTGTGAGACTACTGCTGGTGTGTGACTGCACTGGTGTGAGACTACTGCTGGTGTGTGAATACACTGGTGTGACACTACTCCTGGTGTGTGATTGCACTGGTGTGAGACTACTGCTGGTATGTGACTGCACTGGTGTGAGACTACTGCTGGTGTGTGATTGCACTGGTGTGAGACTACTGCTGGTGTGTGACTACTCTGTTG